>NC_056744.1:1524136146-1524331146 GCF_019279795.1 Protopterus annectens
CAGGTCCAATTGGTGAATCTGTGAGTCATGTGGCAATGTTACAGCTGCCTCATGTACACAGACAACCCTCTCCCCTTCCCATACACATACAACACATGTGAGAAATGCAACCACATAGCCAAACTGGGGTCTAAGCTCTGTTAACACAGCACTGGCATTCCCTGTCAGATGGAGTGGGATACTACAGTGAATACAGTACCAGTCTCCCATAGACCTGCGATGACCGCAATCCAAACACAGAAACACACAGGTACATTATTGGGTTCTCAGAATAGCATCTTGCCTGAACAGCTGACACCTGCAAAGCAGAAACAAGCAAACGTTAAGCCAGAGCAGAGCACATGCAACACATAGCTCACAAAGCCTGTGTGCCAAACAGTCACAGGCCATACGGCTTGACAACACACCTGCTACAGTTGTATGAGGTACCTCTATCATCACATACACTGAGGTCCTGCTCCCAGGCTGAACAAGGTGACGGTCACGCTGAGCTGCCCGTCGGGCACTATGATCCACCACATAACACAAGCATACTGGTCACTCCAAGGCATGTGGAAGTATGACTCAGTCATTGTCTGTGCCAGTGTGTATGACCTCTGACGCATCTCCCTGGACTACATGTTAGGGGACATAGAGGGTCTCTCTGAGCTTGTGGCACAGGCTGGTAAGACCCTGGCCTTGAGTAGCATCTCACCCTCACCAAGAATGCTGCCACAATATGTAGACAGGATCATCAGTTTCTGCAATTAACGTATCTTTCAGTGACATTCAAAGGGGATCCAATGCCTGTCACTGTGGGATTACATGCTGGACAAGCCACATTGCTTTGCTTGGGACAGCTTGCACCTGTCACCCATGGGCCATTGTATATTGGCAGAGGCTGTTGCTACACACATAGTGCCTTTGTATGCAAGGCTGACATTACATAGCCACCTACACAGGTATCACACAGGATAGGACACTAATAGCAATGCTACTCAACAGCAGCAGTGTAAACCTCAGGATGCATGCAGTGGAAACTGTCCTTAGCATGGGGTACAGAAATTTCCATGCAGTAACAGACTCCTGGTACAAGGCTCCCAGGTGCACACCATCAGTGCCAGGTCATTCCTGATACCATGCTTGCCATCACCTACACATGCACCAAACCAGAACAGGGGGGATGTATCCAAAGGCACCTCAGATACACACACCCCCAGGTTGGTGGCACTGCACAAAGCATCCGAGCCTCTCCATGTGCAACACACAGTGGGTTAGACTGCCTTCAGGTTCATAGCCTGGCACACACCACACACCACACTCCCATACCCAGGAAACCCACCTGGCCTTCCTGACAACACTGGGAATATGACGGTCACTACACACACCATTATATGGTTGTACTGCGACTACCCAAACATACAGTGTGAGCATTATTCTAGCTGCAAGACCCTATCTGAAGGGTTCTTATCATTCATTCCCTGCATTGCTATGGAACAACTTGTTACCACTCTCGCAAGTGGTGATAACATGCTGCACCTGTTCACCACCAACATGTGGACTATATGCTCCAGACCAATCGTGTATCCCTCGCTGGTGGGATGACACCATCTACAACGCACACTGTATAGTCACATACCACATGCAGCCCCTGCACAGAACACCACAGTCATACAGTTTTCTGATGCATATTCCATGTATTCACATGAGGCAGGCTTCGGACATGGGAACTCTTGCAGTTCACAGGTACATATGTGTAGGTGGCACACACATACATCATGTGTGCATTGACATTACTGATATAATGTATGTCGTGCAATATTGGGAACAACACCCCACACACATGGACAAACTCTGTGACAAAAATACACATGGCATTTGTAAGTTACAAACCCCTACCTAACTATGTTAGATCACTTGTGAGAGTCACAGTAGCAGAGTGTGCTATTTGCATTACTAAGAGGATTGCTTTCTCCTGCTGTACTTATAGGGTGCTGACATCATCAGTGTTTAGACAGTGGAATATGCAGCATGTGTTGTGTAGTAATATTTGCCAAAATGGACATTTCTTATACACATGGAATTGCACACACTACTCCCCAACACACACTGGGAAGATTCAAACCCCTACCTCACTATGTTATGACACTTGCGAGAAGCGTATTAGCAGAGCACGCTATTTGCATTACTGGGGAGATTGCTTTCACCTGCTGTACTTATAGGGTGGTGACATCATCAGTGTTTAGACAGTGGAATATGCAGCATGTGTTGTGTAGTAATAGTTGCCAAAAGGAACATTTCTCATACACATGGAATTGCGCACACTATGCCCCCACACACATTCACTGAACACTTGCAGGATTCAAACTCCTACCTGATTATGTTATGATACATGTGAGAGACGCATTAGCGGAGCACGCTATTTGCATTACTAGTGGGATTGCTTTCTCCTGCTGTACTTATAGGGTGCTGACATCATCAGTGTTTAGACAGTGGATTATGCAGCATGTGTTGTGTAGTAATAGTTGCCAAAAGGGACATTTCTCATACACGTGGAATTGCACACACTACGCCACCCACACATTCAGTACTTGCAGGATTCAAACCCCTACCTAACTATGGTATGACATTTGTTCGAGACACAGTAGTGGTGCACGCTATTCACAATTCTGGGTATAACTTCTGCTCCTGACATATGTATAGTGTGTTGACATCATTATGGATGAAGAGGTATGTACATCTGTGGCTATCCATTAGTACAGGGGAGAGCATATCTATACATTAACTTTGCACAGGCACAGTGGCCTACTGTACTGTGGAGGCAGACGCCAAATACACTGTGGATAGCCTTCTGTATTCCCTAGGGACAACAGTCAGGTATTGCATTCTATGGCCATATGTTTAGCTGTCAGATGCAAGTATCTGTTGCTCATATACTGTTTGTGGGTCTTTATTGCCATAGCCTTCTCTATCTCTATAAACAATGTGTGTACTGTGGGAGATGTTTGCATATGAGTGGGATCCAGTACTTTACTTATGTCTCTGTTGTAAATTCACTGTGTGCACTGGGCAAATGTCTGTATTGTGGGAGGTTCCTGTGTTAACACATAGAAATGCCAGATATGTGTGTGCAACTACTGAACTGTGACATGGCCTAAGTGTGTGAGCATGCCCAGTTCGCAGTTTGTATGGCTTCTTGACTGCCACGTCTCATTTATCTAAGTGTGCGAGCATGCCCAGTGTGACCTTTCCTTATGTTGGGATCTGTGGACCACCACATTTCTGTTTGTGTGTGGACGCCATCTATATATCACATATACAGTTGAGTGTTGGACATCAGGTTGTGTTCTTACTGCCCAACTGCTTTGTGTCTAAACCTAACAGGCATTATGCTGTGCCTACAGGGTCGCCATGGGATAGTTTGCATACAATTGTCATCATCCTTTCCTGCTGACCAAACAGTTGTATTGTCGTATAGTGTACTGGTGCAGAACTTTCACTGTGGTGGACAGTATAACCGGTTTCAGTCCTATCACTGCTTGTAATATTTATAGTGAGCACACCAGACTGGTTGACAGCCAGTTGTGCAGATATGACCATGTTGCATTTTGTTCAGATATGGACAGCATAGTACATGATTTTCTGACATTGTTAATGTATTCCACAACTTGTGTGGACAGTGACAAACAATGGCCATGTGCCCTAGTCCATTTGTAATGCTAGTCAGAGAGTGTTTGTCCTTCAACACACATTTACTGGTGTTTGCCATGACATATGTCATGGTTAGTGTGCTGTGCCTCTGTCTACCCATGACATACAGGTGATATCCAGGGTACACCTACCATCTCCCATCCAGTCATCATGATTCCTCTGGATGACAGTCACTGAGGGACTCCCTGGATATCCTGTAGTGGGCGTTTAGTTGTGAGTGGAGTGGGCTTCTGGGTTATGGACAAATCGGTACAGCATGTCCTGTTTATGTCTGTGCTGGGGTTCAGGCCTGTCAGCTGCATAGGTCACCAGCATTCAGTGTTTACATGGTGCCAAATGTCCATTGATACCAGGTTGGTCATGGCTATATACATCAGGCACACTTCACCTCCAGCCAGGCAGTATGGTACTGTGTGGAGCTGCAGTTTCTTTACTCAGGCGACACATGGCATCTGTTACAGCTCTGTGATCCTCCTGTTGGGGTATTTCTGTGGTCTTTCCAGTTGCTGCAAGTGTCTGCTATGGTACATCCCTGAAGGGCCATTGTACACAATTGTGAGGCTGCTGATGGATGACTGGAGAGGCACATTGACCTACCCTAACCAAGCTGTGCTTACCTTCATGATTAGGTGGTTATATGGTATGTTTCTGTAACCACTACAGACACATGGTTGTCACATGCAGGATATCTATCACCTTGTGTCCCCAGGTCGCTTATTGCTCCTGATGTATGTACTGGGTTAACACATATGTGGTAATTTCTGGCCATGTACTGTGTTCCCTCAGGGGTTGACTATACACTATTCTGCATTTAGCTTGTTGACATGGCTGTGGCACCACTTGTGTGTTTCTATGTGTGCCTTTTGTAGGTTGCTTGTGTCAGCTGGAGGGTCCGATATGGTGGCCAGTTTGTAGTCCTCTGCAAACCTGTTCAGACGGAGTCCTTCCATGTTGGCCTGTACCTATGTGACATATATAGCATACAAGAGAGGTCCCAGGACCATGCCTTGTGGGATGCCAGTTGTACCTGGTTTGCAGTCTGCCATGGCTACAGCATGTCTGCCAGGTCAGTTCTGTCCTTGAGCTGGTTTGCAACCCATCTACTTGCATAGGGGTTTATAGTTAGGCTGGTGAGCTTATCTGTACTGCCAACTAGGGTATTGTATGGAAGGGTTTAGCAAGGTCCAGATAGGCTGTGTGATCAACATTCCCCACATCAATGGGCTTGGTGTACATTTCACATGAGTTAGACATGTGTAAGGGGCAGGATCTGCCCTATCACAGCCACACTGGGTAGGGTCCAATGTCTGTAGGTACCCAATCTCATTATTCATGGGATCCATGATCATCCTCTCCATTACTTTGCCAACCTAGATAGTCGGGGTTGAGGGGTGATAGTTTGCAGTATCCATTCAGGCACCCCCTTTGTGGTGTGGAACCACTGTTGCTGTACACTGCTCTTTGGGTACATATCCTGTGGTAGGACTGATAGTGCGCAGTAATGCTATTTGCTGTTCCATTCTTCTTACAGTACTTGTTGGACACAACCCAGGACACCATCTGGTACCATTGATGCTGTGTGCTGTGCTTTGTGGATGCTGGCTGTTACCATCTGCAATGTCAGGGGGCCAGCACTCAGTTAGGTGCTGGTGGGGAGGTTGGAAGGTATCTGTTCGGTAGGCTGTTGGCAATGTGTGTGGGTTTGGTGTATTGTTTGTGATATTAGAGTGCTGCAGAGCATATCTGTGGATTATCACCATGGGTCCTACCATAGGTAGGACAGCTGTGTGATAATCCTTTGTGTCCTGCACAATTTGTATCATCATAGGTTCATAGGTTCATACTAGGCTATCTGCCCTGGCCTTGTTTGAGCACAGACAGACTGTGTGTGGGTCTCAACACCCCTTGCAATGTGCATATTATGCCCATGTAGGGTTTACTTTCCTAGATGTGACACAGGGATGGCCCCCAGTGTACACCTACTATCTCCCATGCACTTCACCAGATTTCTCTTGTTGAGTTTGTGTGTGGAGCTCAGCCTATCATGGACTGGGATTCTGTTCCAGAGTGTCAGAAGCCTCTGGGTTATGGATCTGTCCCTCCAGCACATCCTATTAATCTATGTGTGGAGGTTCAGATATCTCACTGTGGTGTGTCTGCTGGATTTGGGGTTTCTGCAGTGGAGCATGTCCATTCATTCTGGCTTGGACATGGCCTTGTACATCAGGCATACATCACCTCTGACTGTGCAGTATCCTTCTGAATTGGGCTGTGGTTTCTTCAGCCAGGCTGCAGATGTCCAATGTTTGGACCCTTTATCCAGTTGGTGGGGTACATTTGGGGTCTTTCTGACTGCTGCATGTGTAAGGTAAGGTACATCCGAACTGGGGTATTGTTGTCACGTATGGGCCTGATAAGGGAAGAGTATGGGGGCATAGTGACCTCTGTAGCTCTGCATGTGCATCTTTTTATATTAAGCTGGGCAATATAGCAGGTCTTCCTGGCCACCTTGGCAATGTGAGTGTCACATGACAGGTTACCGTCCACTTGTGTTCCAAGGTCCCTGATTACTTCTTCCATACATAATGGATTGCCACCTATGTCATACTTTGTGTGTGCCTTGTTTGGTATTTGTTGAGACATTCATACTCTGAAGTGTCTTCAGGTAGGCTGGCTGGGGTACCTGGGTTTGTGTGTGTAGTCTGTAGCAGGCTTCAAACAGGTACACAGTTTGAGACAGTGTTACTTGCCCGTGGATAGTCCATGCTGCTTCTTGCTGTGGTACCAACCTGGGGGTGTGGTTATCCTTGATAATTACTGGTAGCCACACTCCTATTGTCATGTGTTCCATGTTTTGGAGCTGTAGAGCATGGTATGAAGCATAACCTGGTAGTATTACGGTGCTCTTCTGGGCCTTGTCCAGGTTTCTGTTACAGAACACATATTACCATTCTCCATGCTGTTGTGGGTTTGGTCTGCATGCACCTTGCAGGTTAGACTTCTGGCGTTGGGTAGCATTATGTCCAGGTTATTATCCCTTGTGCTACCTATGGTGGTGGGTTTGTGTTACCAGACTTACCTATTCCAGGCACAGTGGGGGTGACAACAGCCTTTGCCAGTATCTACACAGCCAGGTGTGCTGGGTGTGTGCCATCCCTAGCAGGTGGGGCATCATGTCTTGCTCAGCATGTCAGCCCAGGCAGTCAGCCATGTGTTCCCCCTTGCTAACAGCAATACCTCAGCCAATTATTATACTTGATCTTGTTGTCTTCATAGTGTGGCATCATGCTTGGTGAGGGTGAGATGTCAGGTTGGGTCTGCATGTTTGCATATACTAGATGGTGTTACATTGCTTAACACATGCAATCATGCCTCAGGTGGTGCTGCAGGGCTGCCTCTGTCGAATGCACATACTACACTCCCTGTACATGTTTGAGAGCAGGTTGTGTCATGTTAGGCATCCCTGTTACTATATGAGTGAGTCAGAGAGGGGTATCATTCCCAGGGTTCCTACTAAGCCAGTGTATGTGCTATGCGTTGCCTCTTTGCCAAGGCTAGGGCATACTGGGCACACCTCCTTCTGCCTACTGGGGCAGGCTCAGGTTGTTTCTCCTCTGAGTCACGCTCTGCCTGTGATGGCCTTGGCAATGGTGGGGGGCTGTTTGTCCCGGCCCTATGCTGGTCCTGCTGCAGCTGTTTTCACAGAATCATATTATGTAGCATAGCACATACCATGACAATTTGGGTACATGTAGTTGGTGAGTACTGCAAGGGTCCACCAGATGTGTCCAGGCACCGGAACTGTGACTTGAGCAGCCCAAACACACGCTCTATTACATTACGTGTTTGTGCGTGTGCCTCATTATGGCGTTCCTGTTCAGGTGTGTGTGCATTTCTGATGGGTGTCATCAGCCATGGCTCCAGTGCATAACCTGCATCCCCCACTAGGTGACCATGTGGGATGTCCCCATTGGCAAATGTCTGGTACAGCTGCGTCAAATGCCAGATATGGGAATCATGGTAGCTCCCAGGGCAGCCAGCACACACATTCATTATTATGCCCTGGGCATCACACACGACCTGGCAGTTGATGGAGGGGAAGCCCTTGTGGTTAATGTAGGCCCTACCCGGCTCACCGGCTGGTGCTTTGATGCATATGTGCGTGCAGTCTATTGCACCCACTACCTCAGGGTATTCCGCTATTTGCTGGAAGAGACACATATTGCTGGCCAATACCTCACGGGCAATGGGGAAATATACATGCTCACTGACATGTGCTGACATGGCATCCAGGAACTGGTGCAGTACCCTGGAGGCTGATGCCTGTGATATCCCCATCATATCACCAGTTGGTCTCTGGAAGGTACCTGTTGCTAGTATTCTTAGGCCAACACATACCTTGGTTTCCACTGGGATGGGTTCCCCTCTGTTGGTTCTGTGTGTGAGGTGTGGCCTGCACAGCTCAACAATTTGCTGCAGGAGGTCTCTGTCCACTCTATAGTGCTCCGCTATCTCCAGCTCATGTAACCCCTGGTAGGTGACCCTGGGCCTGTACACTCTTCTCCGTCTCCTCACTGTGGGTTGTCTGGCAGCATTTCCATTGTCACCACCCTCAGCAAGTCTCCTATGTCTCCTTATGACAGCTATGGCAGCCCCTAGCATGTTTGGTCTGAGTGCAGCTTTTTCAGTTTTCACTTCTACTAGCTTACTCCTGTCTTGCAGTGTCTCTTGAGAGAAACATACTGCAATGCTGTTTGCAGTGTTTTAAGTGCTGGGCTGGGCTTGTATTCTGCCTGTGTAATTGCCTGTTTCTAATTGTTTTCACATGCTACCTCTACAAGTATTCCCTGCTAGTTTTCTACTATTTCTTCTGCTTCCTTTTCCTTTCTGTTTCCTCAGGGGGGAGCAGCGCGCATACCAGCGAAAACACGCTCACAGTGGTTACCACACGCGCACACATGCTTACACGGACTAGAATCTGCTTATTCGGGTTAAAACGCGTGCACACCAGCGCAAACAGGTTAATAGATCTTTACACAAGCTCCTACATGCTTACTCTGCCTTACACGCGCGCACTCTGTCTTAATCACGGCTCCCAGCGCGCACACGCGCGCATGCACGTACAGCAAGAAACTTTGGTGTTGGCCACAGTGTACACCTTCCATTTCATGACTTTCCCATGCTTATCTGTTGACACTCCTCTTTTTCTGCTCTGTGATTGACATCTTTCACATACCACTTTGCTTCAATGAGCTTGATTTCTTCATGACATTCCTCCCTGTGATGTCACCTATCTCCTACTCTGTTACTCCCCCTTATCTAACTCTTACACTGCATGGAATGTGCTCATTTGCTATGTGACAGTGTGATTCACTATCCTACCACTCATTTACATAGCATTGCCTACTAATGCTTAGTTACATGTCTTACACTCAGCTTCCCACCTTAGCAATCACTAGACGTTGGCCATGTTGTTTTTGGTCTGCTAGTCCCTGCATTGCAAATCCATGCATTACATTCAAACCTTTATTTTTCTGTTTTATATAGCACAGCCCGTTTGTGCGGGGCTGCGCTGCATTTAAACTTTGCCGATCTCCGAAAAAAAAAAATATATATTTCATGTTTGCATCGGGTTACCATGCCAATGGCTACATATTTGGCCATTGGCATGCTGACTGCAACATTTGCACACTTTATTTGGAGCTGTCATGGCTCCGTTGTGTTATTTGCAGTAACATACTCAGTTGTCAACTGAGTACATTTCTGCACCTAACACGACTCTTGCTCGGGCTGGTTTCAGCTTCGTGGATCGCTAATCTACCTCATTTGCATGCCTTTCGGCTGCAAGTGTGGTGATTAGCATATCCACGCCCTGCCCATGTAAGAGTCGTTTTAGCTATCTCTTACTCGGGATTTCGGGCTGTTCCTGGATTGCAATGGCTGTATGGAGTCTTACACGACTCTTAGACTCCATGCAAGCCATTGTGAATCCTGCCCCATATGTAACAGTTGACTGGTGTCGGATTAGAACACACATGCAGTGAATACAGGAATAATGAACACGTTATTTGAAACATTACTCATCAAACCACCATCTTCTTTTAAACTTTATTGATAATGTTGCTTCAAATCTGGCATTTAGACATATGGATAGCTGTCCAAAACTTCTGTTAACTTACCTATATACTATGTTAATTTACTGAGTGCAATTTACAGCATATTTCAGACAAAATGAACAGAACACAGGCTTGAACCTTAATCTGGGTATTGCACTGCATTTATTTCTGACATTTGTTGGTGCATTATTTACTCATTCACATGTAACAGTTGACTAGTTTCAGATTAGAACACACAAGCAATGGATACAGGAATAGTGGATACTTTATTCGAAAACATTACTTATCAAAGCACCATCACCTTTTAAAATCTATTAAAGTTCCTTCAACTCTGGCATTTAGACCATAGATAGCTGTCTAGGACTTCTGCTAACTTACCCATATACCACCCTGTTCCTTTACTGAGTGCATCCTACAGCATATTTCAGACAATAAGCAGACCAGAACAGTGACTCAATCTGAAAGACCACAACATTAACTGATGGTTGGAAGCTATGCTGCATAGTACTACATGCTTACTTGCTTTACTATTTCAGATATGTACTGCTACATTAATAAGGATGTTGGATGTCCCAGGTATTTCATACCTGACTATTAGGACTGCAAAATCTGTATTTAATTTACAGTACTATTAAGTTATGCATTAAGTCATTACTTTGATGATTTTCTTACCTACCACACACTTGCTTCATCCTGGCAAGACACCAAGCATGTGACCACACATTGCAAGCCCTCTCTTGTGCAGCTGTGGTAAGAGAAGCAAACCATTATGCATACCAGTTTTGCACACATTTAGCTTGTATATTTATAAATTACTGGAAAACATACTTACATATATATGGGGTGTGCCCATTTCTAGCATCTTGGACTCAGGTGTCCAAGGTTCTCCTCTTCCTATGTTTCAGGTAATCATAGTGGTGATGACACTGCTTACCAGTGTGAGGGATACCAGTAGCACTGGTTAAGTCCCTGGCAAAAAGATCCCAGGCCTCAGACTTGCATTCGGAGCCCTTGCACTTGCCTGCAGCAGCCGAGGTCCATATCTCTCTACCAGGAGTCTAATAAAAACTTTGGACTCTTGCACACTCCACTTTTTCACCCTAAAACGCAATCCTGTCTGACTCCAAAAGCCATACTCATGGTTAAAGTCAGGCTCCAAGGAATAATGTGAAATGCCCACCTATTGACCTTTATATAGACTGCATTCCCACCCTTGTACGTCATACTGCAACTTTCAAAAAAGCGCTGCATCACTTAGCATCGCCCAAACTCTCAAATCCATGTTTAAACAAATATTAGCAGCTTTTCTAAGCATTTCTAAATGTAAAAATTATTTCATTTAAAGTCAACCAATGTTTCAGTCACCTGACACAGTTTCACAGCATTACATATAAAAAGCATTATTATCCAGGACCTACTACACTGTAGGTCATGATTCAACCTATCTAGCCACTGGGATAGTGAAGGGAACTTGAATATCTGGAGATGTACTGGGAAGGTGCCTGTAAGTGTAGTGCAGCTTCACTGTGCAAGTTTGCATGTTGTAAGCATGACAGATGTACAACAATTGAATACATCCAGTTTCTATTTTTAGCTGTCTAGCAGTTGTATACACCTCCCTATGCCTAGCTAAACAACGCACCACATACTGCAAACAAGTACATGTAAAAGAAAAATACTAATATTGAATGTATCTGGTTTTTATTTTTAGATGTCTAGCAGATGTCTACTGATTAAGTACACTGTGCTACACCTAGCTAAGTGGCGTGCCGCATTGCTCAAACAAGCACATGCAAAAAAAATATTAAAAAAGTAAAAATTAAAAATTATTAACATTCAATGCATCTGGTTTCTATTTTTAGATGTCTGTCGGGTGGCTGACGTATATTTGTGCTAAAATAAGCATAGCTATGCAATGCACCACACTTTGCAAACAAGCACATAAATTCAAAAAAAAAAAAAAATAATAGTAAAATTGCAATTTAATGAAATAAAATGTCTGGTACACCTTTCAGTCCTGAAAGGTACTGTACTGTGCTTAACAACTGTCCAGAATTTTTCTGGGCAGTCCAGAATTAAGGGACAGCCTGTAAAGTCAGTCTAACACAGACTCAATATCCATGTTGCTGTAATCTCCCTCGGCAGCAAGCCATAATTAATATGTATGGCACACTGCTGAGGAAGAACTCTGGCTGTGTAGATGGATACATTCTGTGTAGGCTCTACTCGGAGCCTTCAATGATTTTATTGAATCCTGGTGTATGTCAATTTCAGTTTTGTTTAGTGAAAATATTTTGAAATTTGCTTTATCAGGTATCTTTGATTTGGGAATAAAATAGCAGTAACTTTATTTATTTATGGTTGAATAGTAGCTGGGCATTATCAAGCTATTTCACAACTAAGGAAAAAGCTTTTTGCATGATATGGAGGAATTTAAGCAAATTATTAGATGATTAATAGAGCAATAAGAGCCACAGTAAAGTTAAGATCAAGTTAAGTTAAGATTAAGTTCAGTTAAATCAGCTTGTAATTGTAAAATCCACTGATATTCTTTAAGCTCAAGTTTGTTATTTAAGTCACCTACCCTTATATTTCTATATACAGTAGTAATTACTCTAAAGGTAAACACATGTTGTGAGCCATTCTCAGGAATATGTTTGGCTAATGCATTTGTTAAAATAGTTCTTCTTATATCAGATTTATGCTCAATTATTCTGTCTTTCAAGCGTCTTGCAGATTTACCCACATAAAAAGTTGGACATATTGTACATTTTGCAAGATAAATATTACTTGAGTTGCATGTTGCAAAATATGTAAATGTGTATAACTTATTGGTAACAGGATGTGTGAATTTACAATCACTATTAATAGATGTACAGCAACTGCAATTCTGACAAGGATGAATACCACCCTTACCAACCTGTAGTCTTCATATGACATTTAATGACTTTATAGCAAAGCATTTGTTTCAAACTTGAACAATTATGATAAGCAAACTTTAGTTTATTACCTATAATGCCCTGCAATTCAGGGAGAGTTCTAAGGATACCCCAATTATCACTAATTATTTTCCTTACACCCTCGCTACATCTATTATAAGTAGTAGAATAGTGAAGTGTATTTCCTATGTTCACAACTTGTGTTTACCTTTAGAGTAATTACTACTGTATATAGAAATATAAGGGTAGGCGACTTAAATAACAAACTTGAGCTTAAAGAATATCAGTGGATTTTAGAATTACAAGCTGATTGCCCTCCTGGTATAAATCAGATGGTAACTCTCAAACCCGTTTTAAGACACAAACAAATGTGTTTAAAATATGTGTTTTTTAAAATGAGGTGCTTTATTGTTGATTGATTTAGTGATTTTATTGGCTGTGCGTAATAGCTATGAATATATGAGCAAGGTTGTTTAAACATTTTTTAAACTGCACTGAAGAAGGGTTTCATGTGAACCTGAAAGCTTTGTCTTTTTGTTTTCTTGTTATTAAATCTGACTAGTACGTTGTCGAGGTGGCTTATTTATTGTGCAAATTATTAGATGCACATATATGCATGGAATTATCACCATATTGTATAAGAATGGCTGAACCTTCAGAGGAATAGAGGTCACTGATAAAGATATTAAACAGCAGGGGATGAAGAATAGAACTTTGGAGTACACCAGCGAAGACAGGTAGGTAGGGAGAAAGAGAGAAAGAGAAAGAGACTATTCTGCCATTTTACAGACTACAACCTCTCAGTTAAATAGCTATTGGACCAAAGTAATGAAGAAGGGAATAGTCTAAATTGAAACAGTTTATATGTGAGTTTAGTGTGAGAAACTGTATTGAATTCTTTTGACAGGTCCATGAATGAAAAGTAAACATGTTCAGCTGTGTCCCCCGTATTTGCTTACTGTGTCAATAAATGATAGGAGGGCAGTAGTTGTAGTATGTGTTGGGAAGAAGCTATGTTGGGTGGATGTTAAGATCCATTATTGTAGAAGATAGTGGAGTAGTAGCTTATAAATACCTCTTTCAATAATGTTTGAAAGAAGTGATAATACTGCAAAGGACCAAAGTTAGAAATGTCAGCAGAGATGTCAACTTTATGAAGAGGGATATTTTTTTCCCATAGTGAGGGTACATAGGATTAAGCTATTGCTCTATTGATAAGGACATACACTGGGTATGCTATAGCCTCAGCAGCTGTCTTGAAGTATTCAGGTGGGAGGTTGTCAGCTGCAGTGAAGCAAATTTTGAGTTTAAGTAGAATTTTTTTTTTTTTATCATTGATGTGGAGACATGTCCTAAGTAGAAGTTGCTGGTAATGGATACAGAGAGTGAATTAAGTTTATCTGGGGATACTCGGGGGAGTGGGAGTGGTAGTGTGTCTGGTGAAAGAAGAATGTTGGCTTTGGTCTGACCTGTTGATGACTAAATTACTAGGATTGGATGTTATTGTGAAGGTGGTAGAAGCACTGGATGAGGGTGAAGAGTTTTTCGTTAGGGAGGCAATGCTTTCTATGTAGTAAGTATTGAATAAGGTAGCAATTTCTAGTGGAGCACTATTATGAGAAAGGTTGGGTTCATTGTTTGAGCCTGAATGTAACTGAATGTATTGATGTCCAAAAGTTTTGGTGTCATGTTTGCGTTGAAGTTGTAGATGGTCATAATATTGCCTTTTTATCTAGGTTAACTTATTTTTTTTACTCAGATTGCACAATTCTCTATATGGTTCTCTATAAAGGTACTAGGGAGTTTTACATTTGAGCCACTCTTTCCAAACTTTATCTCTGTTAGACATTATAGATTTTTTTTGGGTAGTTAGTCATGATGTGTGGTTAATTTTCACTCTTTTTTGCAGTGTGGGGGTAAGGCTGTTTAGATTAGTTAAGAATAAGATATTAAAAATATTGACTGTCTTGTTGAGTGGAAGAGTTTTTAAGGTAGACCTATTAAAGGCTTTCAAAGTATTGATGAAGAGTCTTTATTGAATTTAGAAAGTTTTCAGGATAATTTAATAAGTTAGGTTGTTGGGTGGTACTTCTATGGGTATAGGCAGGAAGATGGTCACTAAGTGAGTTTGGATAGGTTTCAGAGATTATAAATTTACTTGGGTCAGAGAACTGTATTCAGTCTAGAACTACACCTTTTCCATTGGTATTGTTAAATTTAGTGTGTGCCTTGATAAGTTGTATGTAAACATAAATCGTTTGTAAAGTTTTATTTATATATTATTTATTGTTCAGGAGTGTATTTCTTCTAAAGCCGGTATACTACTTGCAGGAGGGATATAGACTGTAACAAAACATACCTTTTTCTTTTTTATTGTTAAGCTTTAGCAGTGATACTTTCAGCATTCTGTAATGTTGGGATGTTGTGTGAAAAGGGAAAGAAATGTTATGGACTTGGATAAGTTAAGGCTTTCTCTCTTGTTTTTTTTTTTTTTTTTTTTTTTTTGTGGGGCCTATCAGCTTTGATAACACTGTAGCTTGGTGGAGTAGTTCAAAACCTTTAATGTTAGACTTAAGCCAGGTTTCTGTGATTGCAAGAATATCATGGTTATACTGTGATATCCAGGCATGTAGTTCTGTAATTTTGTCACAAAGCTATGGAGGTTAATAGTGACAATATTCAATTTTTTGGAAGACCAGTGGAAGAATGATAGGGCGAGGGATTTGATATGCTGGTTTTATTAGTATAGATAGGTGGTGGTTTTATGGTATAAGAGTACAGCTAGGAACTGGTATAGTTTGTGGTGGTGGTTGAAGGAGGGTTAGTTAAGTTACAGTTTTGTAAGGGTGCTTTTTTATTATTTAACTAGTGGGTTTTTGGGTTTTGGGTTGGGGTGGACTTCACCACACTGTGGGATTCTTTTCAGATGTAATGTCATGATTTAGATCATGCATGCATGAGTTTTATTATTTTATTTATTTATTTATTTTTTTAGTGGTGGTAACAAAGTATTTTGTCCTTAAAATAAAGACAAGGTGAAAGATTAAAAAGGCAGGGAGATATACTGGTATAGCTACTCCTGATTGCATAGTGTGCTGAGTAAACTACAATAGGAGAGGTGGATAGCGGTGAAAGTGTACAGTGATAGTTTGTTAGACAGGATGTTAGTAGCAGCAGAAGGAGACATGATGCTTGGAAAAACATTTGAAATTTTAGTGGTTATAGAGAAAAAGAAAAAGTGAGGCGTAATATGAAGTACTCTAACTGCACCCACCATAAGCCTGTTTTTTTTTTCTCAGTTCATATTGCAATTCCTGTTTGTATTATACTAACTTATCTTTAATTTCCGCATAAACTGGCTAACATTTCTATAAATATTAAATCATTGTCATATAACTTGTATCTATTCTTAACCAATGTTTTCATATTATGTCTAATTTGATATAATTATTTAAACTATAGATTTTTTTGCATTAATTTTAAAGACTAAAGTTATTGTTGTTAAATGTTTTCTAATACTTTGGAGCTTCCAGACATCCTCTGAAAATTGGTTTCTATTCAGTCAGACTTTCTTAGTAACCAAATGTCAAGAAACAAACAATAAATAAATAAATACACAAATGAATAGTGTAGAAGGAAGCAGAGGTACAGTAAATGAAAAGAAGTCAGTGAAGACTTGTCTTATTGGTTATTCAAATTATGTAATAATGAGAAAGAAAATAGAGGAAACCAAGTGATATCTGAAGTCAGTCAGAGGTATCATTAAGGGGATTAATAATGACATTTAGGTGTATGTAATAGTGCGATGAGCAGATAAAATAGTTGTACATTTCTGTGGTTGGGAGAGGAGAAAGCCTGTGTGTGGATATTTGTGAGATGGTTATGTTGCTGCAGATGTGAACAGTGATAAGTTAGAATTTTGTATAGGGAGGATTAAGCTCAGTGATGTCAGTAGTGGTTGGGAATGGGGATATGGTAGGGAGAGAAGCAAAGCAGAGTGAAATCAAACAGCATCCTGCAGCAAAACAAACAGTCAGGATCAACAAAAGGTAAGTAAAAAATGATTTAATAGACTATGATACAGTAATAGTAGTGACAGTGTTAAAACTAATAGCAAAAAGATGGAAGTGTTAATGCAAAAAACAGGAAATGTAGTATCAGTGGGAGATGCAAAAGTACAATGTATCAAATAGCAGTATGAGGTTCTAAAGAGGATAGAGCTAGGTTAGCCCATATGGGAGACAATAGACAAGGAGTTAGGAGATAGGGGACATACAGCAGTCAAAAGATCAGTAGTAAGTCACTGTGCCTTACAGGTGATAGACAAACAGGAGAGTGTCTAGGGTGCAGCAGTGGAGTGATGATTAAATGGGGTCCAGTAGGAAGGGAACCAGGTAAGCAAAGTATTCCTAAGATACCTTAGTATTCATACAATAAGTGAAAGGGAACAGCTGCACTCATTCTAAGGCAGGAGATAACAACACTGAAATAAAGGAAGTATTTACTAAGCAGTTACAATACAGGGAAGGTCCTTACTTAAGGAACTTCTTTGTCATCTCTCAATTTAATGACTCTGTAACCGGGGACGTGGCCAAAATGCTGATCTAGCAGCAGCACTTTCTCTCAGCTCTCTTATCTCATTACTATTTCTGACAGGAATTTTGTAAAATAAGAAACAAACTAAGGATATTTTTTACAACCAACAAGCTTTTAATACTCTGGAGCATCTACAGAAGAATTTTTATTACTTGTCATCGAAAAATTCCTGTTAAATCAACCGCTAGAAAACCAACAACGGCATCAGCTATACAGAATGAGTCATCTTAAGAACTCCCCTCAGGACTCTAAGGTTTACATGCAGTTATCTCAAATATTCAGGAATTGTCAATTAAAATAGACAAGATGGACAATAAATTAGATACCTTAAGTGATCACAACAACTTGGACAACTACAAGAAATACTCACACAACAGAAAGGGCAAATTTCACATATGGAACATTCACTAAATTACATTGATTCCAGGTTTCTACAAGAAGACCAAAAAACAGAATTTCTATTATAACAGAATACATATTTATTGGCAAAACTTGATAACATGGAAAATCAAATAAGAAGAAATAAAATCCAGATATATGGTTTACCAGAAAAAGCTGAAGGGGACAATATAATAACATTTCTCACTACTTGGATCCCAAATATAGCAAAATTGCCTGAAGCCCTTTCATTTGGCATAGAACATGTGCACAGGTCATTAACAACCTTGAGAATCACCTCTTCAATCAAAAATAAATTGAGATCCATAATTGTGAGACTTTTCTCTATGCAGGACAAGGAACTTATCCTAAAAAATGCCTGGGCAAATTCACCTGTCAAATATAATGATGCCTTAATCAGATTTGATAATGACTATTCTACAAAAGTGCTCTCCAAAAGAAAATAATTTTTTCCAATAATAAAAACCTTAAAAAAGAAACAACTGAAAACCCATCTTTTGTTTCCAGAAAGACTTAGAATTTTCCTACCAGAGGGAATAAAAATATTCAGAACAGTGGATTCAACAATAAAGCACCTTTCTAATAATGACATCATAACACAAGAAGAGTCTATGGACTGGACAAACATTACAACAAAAAGAAATGCAGAAGTAAATAACTGGAAGCCTGTTGAACAGAAATAAAAAACTAAATGACAAATAATTCTATATGTTATCTGTATTTTAATAGTTTAAGCAATGCTATAAAAACAACAAGAATAATCTCCTGCTATCAAACTCATCCAAACAACAGGTACTTTTATGCAGTTATTTTTTATTTAAAAGTTCTTCTAAACTTAGCATACATTAAGCAAATCTATCCTAATCATCATAGTTTATATAAACATACTTTCATTATCAGACCAGTTTTCTTCATACAGATATTTGCTGCTTAATTCTAACATTCACTTCTTAAAACACATAAAACAGTATATAATATATTTCATACATCCAAATATGGAGCTTAAACCAATATAAATGTCAACTCTATGGGCACTCACTAACATAAGAATGTATCACAAACATTTTGAACTTTTAATTTTAAAACTTAGTTTTTAACTGTGGAAAACATATAAGTTGGAGGTGATACATTATATTACATAGCTTTTTGAACAGAGATTCAGCACAGATATACTCTTGCAAGATTTGGGCATTTTGAATGGAAGTGAACATTTGCAGTAGTGATTACTTAAAACTATATAGGCAATGCTGTTAAATACATACAAAAAGTGCCATGTAGATAAAGTTTCACATACGTCACACACTCGAGAATATTATTGTACAGCTGCATGAGCTTTACCTTGATTGTGGAAGAGAAAACATCATTTTCTTTCCCGCTGTGTCCTCGAGATGTTAACCTTGATCATGCAGTGTTGATCGCACTGATACACATCAGATTTCCCTGTGAGCGTTCTCTGTTTGCATGCATTGACCTTTGAACTTTGCATTGCATTTGCAATGTTAAAGGACAATGATGTTAATCCTGAAAACATGCTCTTTTATTTAAACTAGTAGTCCTTTGTACACTTACATCTCGAATAAATATACAAAAATTCAGTGATATATACATCTATGCTGTCTGAAATAGTAAACTAGAACTAAACTATTTTTAACCTGGTTCTAACACTGGAAAATATAAATTGCAAGCTAAAGTTTGCATTGAAATGGTAACATATAATGCTGCAACCACTTGTTGACACAATGATATTACTCTCGCTGTGGTTACTACAATAAGTCAATCTTCTTATTTCAGCTAACTGGTGCTGATGCAGTCATCTGTATGGATTCAATAACTAGATGCGTATAATGCTGTTCTTGGGAAGGACATATATTAAACACAACATGGTTCTGCATAAATCTGGTAATCTGACAGAGATTACTTGGATTTTTATTAGAGATCCTGGGACTCACTTCACTGGCTTTTTGTGTTGTGTTTGGATTTTCAACACTTAAATAATGTACATATCTAGGACAGATAATGTTGAGCATCATATTGCATTAGGTCATTATTGGGAACATTTCTAGAGGTGTAAAAGTATTTTTTTTTCTTTTCGTTTGCTTGCTACAAGGTAACCACTGAAATTTATAGAACTATTTTTCTATTTAAATGAATGATATAAGTGTCCTAGAGCCTTGAGTATATTAGGAAAGGCAAGTTCCATACAGACAATACTCCATTAATGTTAGTGAGATATAGATAGAATGTCCTGCATGTTGTCAGCATACATATAGTCACACTAGGTTTGATGCATTCTGCTTAATGTGAGTTATTGCTCCTTTGGGAAAAGTCCTTATATAGAAACAACTACCATATTAAAACACTCAGCCCTTAAGATGCTATTTTAAGAAATATTGTAACATTACTTATTGATTATATACAATGCTATTGTTTTCTTGGAGATGCTTTCTTGTTCTTGAGGAGCAACATAGACAGAAATGCTCACTGGAAAATCCAAAATAGATATAAAGGTGTCTGATAGAAATTTATACCAAAATAGAGACATTCAAATGTTATGACATTTATCTTTATATAATATACTTAAACAAATGTTTCAATTTAAGATACCTATGTTTAAGAAACATTTAATTTGATTTATCACAGCATTAGATATTAAAATAGTGTGATTTATGATTTTCAGTCATATAATAACACTTACATGATCTAAGTTTCAGTTCCAGGAAAAGGAAATGAAAGTAACTGTATTGTTCTATATTGTCATATAAATTGCCACAATGTTTTAAAATGATGCTGAATGTAAATTAGAAGTCTTGATTGGAAACAAGTTTTAACACACACTAAAGATTTGGTGGAAAAAATGTGATATAGCAGCCATGATTATTTATTAGAAGGCATTTTTAAAAACATAACTGTTATACGACACATATAAAAGTTAAATCAATATTGACAAAACAAACAATTTACAGATGTACAGTTGGGGTGGGAAATGGATGGATTATCCTACATATTCACAGCATACATATAGTAACACTAGATTTGATACTTCCTGTTCAAAATTATATATTGCTCCTTTGGGAAAGGTCTTATCTAGCAACAGCTGCTATATTAAAATACCCTTAAGAAACTACATTAAGAAATAGTATAACATTGTTCATTGAATATATATCATGCTGTTCCTCACTTGGACATATTTTATTTTTTGAGGAGCAACATAGTCAGATATGTTTGTTGAGAATATCCAACATAAATATATAAAATGCTCTGATAGAAATTTTAATCAAAATAGAAACAATCAAATGTTACATCAAACTTCATTAAGAGATGAAAAGAACTGTATTATACTATACTGACATGGAAACTGCTACACTGTTTTGAAGTGACTCCAAATGTAAAATTAGAATTCTTGACTTCTAAATTTTGATTGGAAACTAGTTTTAACACACTCTAATGGTATGGTGAAGAGAAGGAGATATATCAGCCAATTAATTAATTATTAGATCATTTTTACAACATAACTATTATATGGCATAAATAACAGTTAAATCAATATTGGCATATTACACAAACTACAGACTTTGGGCACATAAATACCAACACACTTACAGACATTTATATACACACACACAATCATACTAGCTGATTACATTATTCTCTTAGGATATGTAAATATTGTTACACAAAACTAAGAGGTTAAGAGAGACCGATCTAAACATTATTCACAGACTTAGAATGTTTGCTTGGGTAGTTTTTTACTAGTCAAGCAAATAGGTATATTACCTCATAGTGATAGGAAATGGGTTATAAGGTTAAAAAATATAAGTTTGGAAGGTTATTTGTTTTTTTATAATGGTTTGTTGCCTATCAGAAATATACGCAACCTGTACAGGAAAAATATTTGAATTGTTTTTCTAAAACAAAACCAAGAATCAAAACTATTTACATAAAATATTATACAAAGTCAAACATAAGTTAAAACATGAAATGTTTGTCTATAAATCTTAATGGTCTGAATAAGAGTAATGAAAGGAGAAGTCTACTCAAATATATAAATCTATACAAGCCACAAATAGTATTCCTTCAAGAGACACATTTATTAGATAAGGACGTAGACAGTTTAAATATCAATAACTACACAGTATTAGTAAGCTCTCAATATAAACAGAAAAAGAGAGGATATATACTATTACATAATGCAAATATATTACCCAAAATAATCAACACCTATCAAGACACATCTGGTATGTTTTGTCTAGTTTCTATGGAATTAAATAGGAGAATATACACTTTAATTAGTCTATATTGGATTCCAGGACTTGGAACTGGAACAGTTAAGCAACATTTTGAAGATATAATCCATTTAGCTAAAGTTAGCCTGGTAATAGCAGGAGACTTTAACTGTATAATAGATGACAAAGATACAGATTCAAAATCCATAAGAAGAAAGCTACCTATATCAAAGGCACTTTCAAAGTTTATAGATACAGCATGCATAAAAGACATAAATGAATTTGCAGACCCAGACTCATTATTTTTTTCCTTTTATTCACATAGACATAGATCTAACTCCAGAATTGATAGGATATATGTATCTAATGACTTAATAAGAAAAATTGATAAAGTTAAAATTATAAATTGCCCCTTATTGAATCATAATGATTTAGTGTTTGAGATAGAACTCATACCTATATCTTCAAATCCCATCACTAGGATGCCTTCTTATATTACAAAAGTAACAGAATTTAAAGAATTCTATGGAAAAGAAGTAAAAACTTTTGTTGAACTGAACAACACAGAAGACATTTCAGAAATATATATTTGGGACTCATTAAAGCATTTACCTATGGGAAAATACTATCATGGTACATCAATAAAAGGAAAACATGGAATAAAGATATGCTAGAATTACAAAATAAAGCAGATAAACTGAAGCTAGAAGTTCAAAAAGGTAATACTGATTTAGTTCAAGAACTTTTACAAACCAATAACAAATATGCAGAAATATTACATCATAAGATTATGATTAGTCTAGAAAAGATAACAATTAAACTCTTATTCCACAAATCTAGCACACCAGAGACAGTTAGCTAATAGAACAAAAAAAATAAATAAATAAAATCTAAGCAAATAAAAGAATTATATATTCCTAATACTAAAAAAATTCTCAGATTTAAATGGTATCTTAGAAGCCGACTTCAGTATAGCTGTGATAATTCCTTAAATTTCCAAGATTTACCTGCCAAAGATATAGAAAATTACCCTGAGAACAAAATTATCTCTAGATTAACACAAGAACAAATAGATATTATAAATAAATCAATTACCATGATGGAACTGAAATCACAAATGAAAAAGCTTAAAACAAACAATGCACCTAGCCCAGACAATATGCTACCAGAAATGCATAAATTAATACCCAATCAAGCTATATCTTTACTCTTAAAATTATACACTATAGTTAAACAAGATATAAATCTTCCTCCCTCTTGGAAAAATTAATTGATATCCCCAATAATAAAAACATAACAGAAATCCAAAAGGATAAACAGTGTTCAGGAAAAAACAAACATAACTACAATGGAAACGCTGTACTCCTATGTGTCATGAAACACCAAACCTGGTCTATAAAAAACTCCAAGCGAGTAAAAAAAACTGAATTTAATATAAAAATAAACAATACAGCACGATAACAGAGTTAAGCACTTTCACTCACAAAATACGAGCTTCATCAGAACTGTTACAAACAGGAAATGAACTCATTTTAAAAACTTTTTAGTGCCAAATCGCTACCTTGTAACAAAAGTTCTTAAAGACCTTAAAGACATATGTACCAAAATTGATCTACAATAAAAACAACCAAATATTCTAAACACATTGTCTGTCAAAAAACATATTAATAAATGGTAAATAGTATTTGAGTAAATAAAAAGTATAAATATATAAAAATGCATAAAAATGCAATAGTGTCAACCTAATACATATTAAATTTTAAAATTTTTATAACTTTTAAAGCACCATAAGTATGTAATAAAAATATATATATACGTAAATGTAAATTGATGCACCATCTATGTTAATAATAATGCAGGTTTAATGGTGATAAAATCATTTAATCCTGGTGGATTAGATGCATCAGTATATAACTGCCACCATATTTCCTTATATGACAGTAGTCCTTTGTGGTCACCCCCTCTCGGTGCAGTTGACAAATTCTCCAAAATTGCAAATTTAAATGTATGTGTGTGTCCATATTGTTTTATATGCTTGTATAGAGCATTCTTTTCGTCACGTCTTAATACTCTAATAATGTGCATATATTCGTTTATTCAACTTCCGTTCCATTTTGCCAATATAAAATCCAGAACACGATGTGCATTTTGCTAAATATATGACCCATATAGAATGCAAGTGTAGGATTTTATGTCATCTGTCAGAAATCTGCTCTGGATGTAAAAATAATGCACTAGCCAAACACCTTTCTCTTCATAAAAGACACACAGGTTTAAGTTCCAGATCCTGGATCGCACAGACATGGGTGATCTTGAAGAAGACATCCCAAATATTCTGGAGAAACATGAACTCATGTGGCAATTAAAGCTGAACTCTTTTAGGAAGCCTGGATTAAACTACTACTGTTCAATTAAAAGTGCACTGGAACTTAGAAAATTGCCACATTGTTTACATGACTAATTTTATTTTATTTTATTTTATTCTACAAATTGGTTTTAAATACCATTTTAAATCAGTTGAAATTTAAGTGTATATTTTGTTTCCATCATCATACATACATTTTTTCTTATTTTTATTTTTTTCTGGTTCTTTTTTCCACTTTATTCAAAATGATGTGTAATAACAATACTAACTAATTATACAATTATATAGGTTTTTAGGGTTCTTGTACACAGATCTGAAGAAGTCTAGAAGGACGAAAGCAATCTTTGTTAACAATAGGTTATGAAAATAGAAATTGATTTTTACATGCAAAATGTATATGTGTATATTTATATATATTTTTGATTGCCAAATGAACTAAGGTTGATATATTTACAGCCATGTAGTATATTGTCTTAGAAAAAGAAAACAGACTTAATAACCTACTTAATAATTTGGTTAAATAAGAGGTACCATATCATTATATAATTTTATTTAAAGTACATAAGGGTTATATATTATTATGACAGCTAAGTAGGGCAGGACCAGCTCGAATGTCACACTGATGGGGGAAGGGATGTGAATTTAACATGTGTACCAATAACACTTTGTTTTACAGCACAATAAACCACTCCCTTGCCTGATAAAAAGTATATAAATATTTAGAAAGCTTGTGAGGAAATTATTACTCTATTTTTGTTTTACTTGGATCGCTTGTCTGTGTACTTAATAAAGGATTTTTGACTTGAAACAGACTGCCTGTCTTGCTTGCATTACTTTTGAATACTTAGTAATGCTATACAATTATATATTTTCTATTATTACTTTTTGTTTTGTTTTGTTTTGACTTAAGACGAGTTTACGTTCGCTACTTCTACTATTATTGTCTGATCTGATTAATATACAGTGATTAACTAGAAATATATGGACTGAAAATCTTCCACACAGAGAAGTTTCTTACACTGCTTTGTTTTTGGACCCACTACACTTTAGTGGGTTGTTTTGAGGCTTCGGGGATACCACAGAGATTACTTGTTTTATGTCTATGAATCGCATACACTCTCCACACAGTCACTCATTGCATACATTTGTTCACTACAATGTGACAAAGATTTCTGAGTCTGTTCCCGAAGTCTGTTATTTCCACGCAGAGAAATAAAGTTCATTTCCCCTGTTGTATTTCATATGCTGTTTTTTTTTTTTACCACATTTTCACAACTTTGCAAGTGAAAAAATTTGGAAAAGCTATCTCACATTTTCTTTTGGCATAAATTCCCATGTTCTTCATAGACAGCACTGATATGGATGGAAATGGAGTATTTTGTTACTTCTTTGGTATAGCCTGATGTGCTCAAAGATAAAAGTTTTCACTTTCCGGTATGGATTTATACATACAAGAAAATAATTTTCCTTTACAGTTTCATGCAACTTCCATTATTTTTTATCTTCAGAATAATAGTATTCTCTTAAAAATGAGCTTTGCCCAATGTAACAAAACAAAGTTGTGCCCTCACACTGAAGCATGCCAACACAAGTCTTCAAACTTTAATAAGTGCACATGTGCCTTCAAAGTGCCACAACTCTTTGTGTGCCCTCATACTACTGCTATGGAGCAAATTAATATTTTATTCTGCATCTGCATTTTAACTATAGTTCTCAATTAAAAAAAGAACATATATATTATTAAATGCAATTTAATCACACCACAGAAAACATCAGAATTAAGAACAAATGCTTTTTATATATGTTGCAAGCAATGTACTTCCAAAGGGGATTAAACTTTATACTTTATCCTTTTCCTTGACTGGGTAACTAGTGCACTACTCATAGCCAGGTGAGATGAAGCTAAATTTGTTGCACCTGATTCCCCAAACCTAGCTATCCTTGTACAAGTGAGCAGTATCCATATGTAAAGAAACATTACTTAGTTCATAAATAAAGAGATGAATGTTGGTACATCAAACTGTTTTCTTTACAGCTGCACAAAACTTTTAAAATTATTCTTACACATTAGATTGGTTAAAGTAATTAGCCAGTGCTGCTAAAATTTAGTGTGGACTCTGGTATAGTAACTGGCTTCTGTTATAAGACTGTGTAGCAAGTTGTCTTCACTCAGGTGCATGCAGTTTAATCAGTAGCACATTCACTTTGACCTGTCGTAGGTTACTGTATAGCTGTTTTTAATGCTTGCACCCATTTGCATAGGAACTGCTTTGATACTCTCTTTCAAGTGGGAAATTAAGTGTTGCTTGTAATAGCAAAAGTCAGTGCAAAGATGAATCAAAACCTTTTACCAACTCAGACATAGAATACTTACTATTAGAATACTTACTATCTAATAATCTTAATGGTAAATCTTGATAATACTTAGGACCATATGAATATGGACAGTAAATGCTGATATAAAATAATATTCAATATGTCATAGCAGTCACAGTTTATGCCATTCCAGAAACAAAATGTTAACCTCAATACAATTACTAAAGAATTGTATTTGGGAGTTAATGGATGTATCATTTCAATAAAAAATGTAATTTTAAGAATTGTTTGGTATTTCCAGTGCATTAGGTAGTCCTAAATACCCACAGACAGAAAATGACTACGAGTTCTTTCCTGGATATATACACTGTACAAGCTTAGGTTATTCCTACAGAAATACATCTGCTGTATCTTATGTTCTTAGAGATGTGTAATCATGTCCCTCTAGTAAAGAATAGAGTTAGTGATGCTGCTAATCAATATGTGCACAGCTAATGGGTATGATATTCCCAGTGAATCACAATAACCTATTTGGGTAGCCCAAACATTTTGATAACTGTGAAAATGATTCAGGGAAAGGTGTAACCATATGCAGGCACAAGATACATGAGAACAAGTGTGTACTGTGCAATAAACAGATACTGATAGGCTATGGATGGGGATTAGAAAGGACTTAGCATGTGAGGTCAACAGATATAGGTTCATAGGTTCATAGGTAAATACTAGGCTATCTGCCCGAGGGCATCTATAAGCCTAGCCAGAATGTGTTGGCTTTCCCACCCCCTTAGATTAGTTCCCTGTGCCTCGGTCCAGCAGAGCCATTAGTTTCCTGTGCCCCTGTCCAGCAGAGCCACTGCAGTGATCCCTGGGGTAAATTTTCTGTTTCCCATCCATTCGTCAATGTTTCTCTTGAAGAGTATTAGTGAGGGGCTCTGCCTAATATAGATTGGAATCCTATTCCAAAGCATGGGGAGTCTCTGGGACAGGAATCTATCCCTCCAGCACATCCTATTTATCGTTGTGGTGAGGTTTAGATCCCTAGAGCATGTGGCTCTTGGGGCTTTGTTGTTTTTTTTAGGTGGAGCATGTCCATCAATTCTGGGTTAGACATGGCCTTGTATGTCAGGCAGAGATCACCTCTGAGTAAGCTGTATGCAACCAAGTATAGCTGCAGTTTCTTTAGTCGGGCTGTATAGGGCATATGTTTGAGGCCAGTAATCCTCTTGATGAGGTACTTCTGTGGTCTTTCCAGCTGTTGCAGGTGTCTTGTAAGGTACATCCCAAATGGGGCATTGTACTCTATGATGTGTCTGATGAGTGATGAGTAAAGGGGCACAATAACCTCTTCTGTTCTAGATGTGAACCCTTTTGTGATTAGGTGGGCCACATAGAAGGATTTTCTAACAACCTTGGCAATATGATTATCAAAGGAGAGATTACTATCTACTTGGGTCCCCAGATTCCTTATTACATTTTCTGTATTTAGGGGACTACCACGTATGTGGTAGTTCACGGGTACTTTGTTTATTCCAAAGGGGATGACTATGCACTTTTTGGCATTAAGCTTGAGGCCGTGATTTTGACACCAGGTATCCCTCTCAGTGAGACCCTTCTGGAGGATGACTGTATCAGCTGGAGAGTCAGTTATGGCCCCCCATTTGCAGTCGTCTGTGAACTTGGTCACCCATAGTCCTCCTGTGCTTGCCTGTACCTCTGAGAAGTATATACCGAACAGGAGGGGTCTCATGACTGAGCCCTGGGGGACACCACTTGTAACTGGTTTAGAGTCAGACCTAGAGCCTGCAACTCTCACTGTGTGTGTTCTATCCATGAGCCAAGTTGCAACCCATCTTGTGATGTAGGGGTTTATGTTCAGGCTGTTGAGCTTGTCTATAATACCAGAATGGGAAATGGTGTTGAAAGCCTTTGTGAGGTCAAGGTAGGCTGTGTGGATCTCCTTTCTCTCATCTAAAGCCTTGGTAACTGTCTCAAAGAAGTCCACCAGGTTTAGGAGGCATGATCTGCCCTTAACAAAGGCAAACTGGGTAGGGTCCAATGTTTGAAGGTTCCCAATGTCTCTGTTAATGAATTCCATGATGATGCATTCCATAGCCTTGCAGACCAGTTGCAACTTATATGTAAGACAGACTGAGAAACACTGCACTCATTCAAAGTGTTCCATATATCAAGGCAACTACAGCACTACTCAGAGAATTATGACTGGATCTCCAATTATAGCCATATTATTATGTGTTTGAGACACAGATGCCATGAAATTCACCTCAGTAGCAAAGTTTGAGAGGTGAATTTCTTGACAACCATGTCAAGAATATATTGCAAGCAGGTTTGTGATGAAAGAGAGCTGATCATAACTCCTTGCAATGCATGGAGCTTTACCTGCTCCTATGAGCTAAAATATTTAGAGGAAAAAAGTAACACACTTCTACCGCACAGACAGTGGTCACCACAGAAGAGCAAATGCTTTCTTCAGCTTTCCCCAAAAGTAAATAAATAAGGCTGAATAAAGCATCTGACAACTTTTTACAGCTTTGTGGCTCCTAATTATCTACTGACATGGATACTGCCTGCTGCTAATGCTCAGGCATGAGCCTAGAGCTTAACTGTGATACTGGGTGCTTAAAATAGCTCATTAGGCAACTTTCTGATATCAGGAAGGCGCTTAACAAGCCTGAATTTTCAATGATTTTGGAGAATAATTCAGTACAAATAATAAGCATGGAAATAATTATGAGCACGATTCAAATATACATAATGGTCCAAAGGTGGTTACACACAGTATATACTACAAAATTGTTACTCAGGGAAAAGAAGGGATGGATAAGCTTTAGAAAAGAACAGAATTTATGATAACAGCAGACATGAATATGTCCCTAAAAATGCTGGTAGAGCTACTGTTACAGCTGCAGTTAGGTCACAGAGAACAGGAAATAAGACAGAGAAAAGTAGTGGCAGCCAGAAGGTACAGACCTCAGATCAGTTAAAAGAGCATAACAGATAGGAATTATTTAAACAGGTATATGGTAAAATGGCAATTAAATGCCAACCATGCCAAGCTTCTTCAAACCAGTGCCTCATGGTTATGTGCTCACAGGTCACAGAAGGCCCATCAAACCAGTGCCTCATGGTTATGTGCTCACAGGTCACAAAAGGTCCATCAAATCAGTGCCTCATTATTATGTGCTCACAAGTCACAGAAGGCCCATCAAACCAGTGCCTCATGGTTATGTGCTCACAGGTCACAGAAGGTCCATCAAACCAGTGCCTCACGGTTATGCGCTCACAGGTCACAGAAGGTCCATCTCTGAATTCTACCCTGTGGATTGCTAAAATTCTTCACTGGCAGTAAACACATGACTGTATTTTTAATTTATAAGTTTCTTTTCTGTCTGAGACAGGATGTGGATATCATTTTTCTTCTCAAATTCCACTTCCTAAAGTCTTTGTTACTGTTCTGTGCATCTAGTCTAACAATTTGCTGTTTTTGATATAGTGTGACTGTAAATGTGCCTTGTATTTTGTATCTGTGTTGTTCTATACTTGAATTAAACTGTTGTCTCTACTACCTGATACAGGTCACAGCTGAAAATGGTCTACAGACCAATTTACTTGGCCAGTTAACAAAAATAAATAAATAGTTTCAGTCAAACTGTAGTTTCTTCCTACATATATTCTCATCTCCATGTTTCTCTGCCAAAAATTTTGCAGATTTTTCATATAAAACATTCTGATGTCTGTTGCTTTCCCTTTCTAAAAAATGTATAGGTTGCTTATGTTACTGCTTTCTCTTTTCATTTTTTTTAATTTCTCACAATATTTTTCCATATACGGAACAATTTACTTGTTTATACTTCAGTTTATAAATATTTCTCTTTTTGTGGTATACATGTATTCTTTCATTTTACATATGCCCTCTGTGCATAATATGTATTGTCTTTTTGTATTTTTATAGTAGAGCGTATCTCTCCATAATGTCTATATATCACTTCTTTTTTTAAGAACTGACTACATAGCTGTCTAAAAATTGAGCCATTTGAATGATTGCTATATGACAATTATTTAGGAAATGTTTTGTATGTGTAACGGGAAGGAAGTCTGCAATATGTGATTTTCACAACACTTAGTATATATAGCTTGTGATCCTATGTAATGTGTATAATGCAATGATTTTTAAACATGTCTGAGAATTAAGTTATTTGCTTATTGTGTCAGGATGATTATGTTGAGTTAAAACATGCAAGCAAGCTTTAAGACAACTGTCATGTTCAAGCCATTAAGAAACCTGCCCTGAAGAAACTTAAATGTTTGAAAATGGTGCTTATGTGCTTATTCTGGCACTTTTTCAAACTAGAACTATTATGTCAAAGTGTGTTGTGCTGAACTGACTGACACTTTTACATGGTGTGTTTTCAAAGACAAACAATTTATTGAAACTGTGAAAACTCTGTGAGGATTGCTGTGGTCCAGAGCTTTCAAAACCCAAATGAGGTGCATGCAAAAGTTGTGCAGTTTAATCTTGGTGCCGATGCTACCACCTTAGGAAATACTTTTGTACTGGTAATAATGTCTGCCAGTAATCACTTTTCTAAGAAATTATATTTTTTATTGTGTAATTATCTTTGCTAGTACTACTTTGAGCTCTGTATATGAAAACAGTATATGTAGTTACACTTCATTTCCCTGTTATAGGTATATCTATTATCAGTAAGATGAAACAGTACTGTACACATTTATTGTCTGTTCATGATACGTTTGTGTTGTTTGTTACTGACAAATACCAATACAATATAATTATGAAAAAGAACATAGTATTAATTTTAATCCTGCATAAACAGGTAAATTAGCTTCTGTAAACACACCTCAAAACTGAATTTTGCAGAATATCCTTGATTTTGCCCTACATTTGTACCCTGTCCTCCATAAAACAATGCATGTGTGTGTGTGTGTGTGTGTGTGTGTGTGTGTGTGTGTGTGTGCGTGTGTGTGTGTGTGCATGTGTGTGTCTGCGTGTGTGTGTGTGTGTCTGTGTGTGTCTGTGTGTGTGTGTGTGTGTGTGTGTGTGTGTGTGTGTGTGTGTGTGTGTGTGTGTGTGTGTGTGTGTGTGTGTGTGTGTGTGTGTGTGTGTGTGTGTCTGTGTGTGTGTGTCTGTGTGTGTGTGTGTGTGTGTGTGTGTGTTTATATTTATATATATTTTTTCTGGTAAATTGCTGAAGATTATTGTCAATAATGCCAGACAGTAATAGTTTTATCCTTATTATTATTCAGAAAATGCATGTTGATGTAAAAGCTGTTGTTCTGTTAAAATTTTAAGTGCATTAGAGTAATATTTACACTTTGACCCTGATTTTGGCCCTTTGTCACCCTCCCCTCCACCTCATTACTTTGGCTTTGTCCAGAATGCTTGAGCAAAGAAGTTGAGATACATCTATAAATAATTGTTTAGCTAATACAATGAAAATAAGTCTTTGTAAACTGGGGGAGAGTTTAGTTTGTATTACAAATCTTAATGCACATTTCAATAAGAAAAGCACTACTGTGAGCATTTGAAAAGGTGACTACTCTACAGCAAGCGTTCTCTACAAAAATAGTTTTCCATTTTTCACAACCAAGAATGTCTGATAACAGAAAGCATTTGAACTCTTGATTACTTACTTTCAAGGAAGGATCCTGATGTTGCGTCAAAATATATAGAAATGAAATACCCAAATCCAAGAATATACATCATGTGCGATAAAAAAAAAAAAAACTATTTAGTGCACTTGTGACTGTGACTGTATCCTGCAGCACCAAGTGAAATGTATGTTGGATGGATATATTAGAATGAGGGAGGGGATGCTCACAACCACCACTAAATATTAATGCTGTAGTGGAAATAATAACCTTAAAATGCTGTTATTATTAAAGCTAGGCTTAGCTCTTATCAGTTCTACATCACAGTCTTTCTACACCACATTCAAGGCCAGCATTTGTGATCTGAGAGAGAGCTTTGTGGTCATGTAAGTTCCTCTTTCCAGCTTGTCATTCTTGGTTCATGGCCTGTTAATAAAGCATATTTTATCATTTCCTTTTGACTTATGCTAAACTGTGTTTTATTTTAAAAAGTTACATTGTACAAAATGTTGGAAAAAAATTAACAGAATATTGTGTATAAAACATGTGAGGCAAGCATCTTTCTCTAGCATAAAGTTTTCTTTATTTTAAATAACTATTGCAGATGCAATTTCTTATCAACAGGTGTAAGCACACTTTAATTACTTAGTGGTGTGCAAGGCCATTCCACGATCTCGTGCCCCTTCTAGCTATTCTGACCTGTGGAAAAAAATCTCACTTTTTTAAATTGCACATTAACACCCTGCTACATTGATTTACAGAATGGGCAAACCATGCATTGGCACTCTGACTAGAGAAAGTACAGTTATATAAGTTGAATTTACCATAACAGTAGATGTTCAAATGATCACTGCTGCAGTAGTCTTAGTAATATGGGTTATATCCTGGCAAGGATATAACAGCCGGCCAGCTTCCAAAGCTTCAGGGCACCTTCCATGCACCAAAACTGTAAAGTAGCTTGAGATTAGCTGACTAAAAGACAAGTTTGGGTGTGAAGCCCTTCAACGTTTTCTTGCCACCAGAGAGAGGGAAGCTGAACCCTGAAAGGACAAGCCTAGTAATAACAAAAAATAAATGTCCACACCCTGGCATAAAAAATGCACCAAAAAACAAGGGGGATGGAGGGAGGGAGTGACTACTGCAGCAGTGATCATTTGAACATCTACATTTACGGGAAGTTCAACTTACACAACTGAACTATGTTCTTCATATTTCACTACTGCAGTAGCTTTAGCTATAAGGGTAGATTCCCATAACTAACTATATTTCGGAGGTGGAAGGAGAAGGGTCCAGGAGTCCCTGGAAAATGGACCTAGCAAAGCATGATCTATATGTGGTGAAGAAATCCAGCTTATAGTGTTTTTTTAAAAGTATGTATAGAGGACCAAGTAGCAGCTTCTAGACTACTTCTAGAATCTAACCCTTTCCAGAAAGCCATATAATAAGTCAAGGTCCTTACAGAGTTTGCCTTGACCCTACCTCGAATAGATTTGTCATGGTGAGTATAACAAAAGATAATAGCCTTAGACAACCATTTGGAAAGAGTCTGGTTTGACACTGGTTGGCCCTTCTTACCTTCATAACAAACAAACAATTGATCATAGTACCTAAGTTGTCTGTGGACATCCTTTGTATGACATAGCCTTTCTCCCTCAGTTTTAAGTTCAGGAAAGTAAATGGGGAGATAGTTTGACTTAAACTAAACTCAGATTCCACTTTAGGCATAAAAGAAGGGTTAGTTCTCAAAGAAACCCTGTTCTTGGGGAAAATTAGGGTGGGTAGGCTCACAATAAGAGCTTGCAAATCAGATTTCCTTCTTGCAGAGGTCAGAGCAATCAATAAAACTGTTTTCCATGTTAAGAACCTCAAGTCAGCCAGATTGGGTGGTTTAAATGAAGCAAGTGTTTGTTTCTCTAACACAAAATTAAGATCCAAAGGAGGGGCCACCAGTTTATTTGGAGACATCTTATGGAAAGCCGCTTTCAAGAACATTTTAGCATATGACTGCCTTAAAAGAAGAGGATCCATGGGCAGACATGCTGAAATGGCTAATAAATGAACCTTGATAGATGAATAAGAAAGGCTCGATAGTAACTCACACAAATATTGTAAAAATAGAGAACAGCTAGCTCTGAATGGGTGCTAGTTATGTTGTTGACGCCAACCAGAAAACCTTTTCCATTTGCTAATATATGATTTTCTAGTAGCAGGTTTTCTGTCTTCTATTAGTTGTTGCTGCTCATCCTCAAAAAACAGGTGCCTAAAAGGAAAAGCTCAGTAAAGCACTGAATAACTTCATCCCCAAACTTATCTTTTAGTCAGCTCAGATCTACCTGCTTGACAGCGTGGGCACATGGAAAGTGCACTGAAGCTTTGGAAGCTATCCAGCTGTTATATCCTTAAAAGGATATAACCCATATAGCTAAGGTTACTGCAACAGTGATCACTATGAAGAACATTGAACGTTCTCCAGCAGTGTGTTAATGTACAAGTAATGCCCACTGAAAAATGAGTCTGCCACTTTACGGCAGCATATTAAGGTAAGGTAAGGAATCTAATGGTTGCCAGTATTTTACACTTGCTAAGCAGCACTTTTGCTGTTTAACGAGCTTAAAATTGAAATAAACAGAGAATGTTTATAAAAAGAAAAGTGTGTGTGTGTATATGTGTTTGCATGCTTGTGTGTGTGTGTGTGTGTGTGTGTGTGTGTGTGTGTGTGTGTGTGCGTGCATATGCATGTGAGTGAGAGTGAGATTGATCAAGCCATTATTTTATACTCGCTAAGCAGTGTTTTTGCTGTTTAGCGAGTGTAAAATAAAAGTAACTATTTAAATTAAAAAATAGAAAATAGTGTGTGTTTGTGTGTTTCTGTGTGTGTATGTTTATGTTTGAGGTAATGCAAGGTCAGCATGGATGAAAGCCAGAAGAGTGTGTGGATATGTGAGTGAGAGGGAGAGAGAGAGAGGTCGGCATGCCTCTCAACCTCTTAGCTCAAGATATCTGGATAAAGCCTAAAATAATGAATGGGTGGGTGGATAGAGGCTCTAAAACAGGGACAGATTTTAAATATTCCTATTATAAACTTAGAAAGTTGCTAGAATAACAATATCTGTTTTAGCATGCATTTTCTGAAGGAAATGAAGTATGAAACACTAATGGATGTCAAAATTTAGTGACTTCAACCTCCAGTGATTTACCAGCAAACCACCAATTTAATGAGGAGGAGACACAAAATAAAAATTAGGTAAACATCTGGACATTCTTTGAAAACCTGAACAGTTGAGAGGTATAGCAGTAAGAAACTTTTAATACCTGGCATTATTAATTAAGTTTAATCATGTCTTTTTAAAGCTACACTCTAACTGTGTGTGTGTGTGTGTGTGTGTGTGTGTGTGTGTGTGTGTGTGTGTGTGTGTGTGTGTGTGTGTGTGTGTGTGTGTGTGTCTGTGAGAGAGAGTGTGTGTAAACATTAAATAATTACCAAACTTGAACTTTGAATGCAAAATACATCCTCCAGCAACGTTTACATATACTACATTAAGTTTAAAGCAACATATCTATATATATATATATATATATATATATATATATATATATATATATATATATATTTTTTTTAATAAACAAAATGCAAAACAATATGACAGACAGTCCACTCTCTAAGTACAGTAATGCCCTCCAGAGTGCGTTACTGTGCAAATAATGGCATTCCAGGGGTGTAGAGGGCATCTACCTGGGGCTTTAGGTCTCAGAACACCCTTGGACATGCGTTATTTACAAAGTAACACAAACCATGTTGGGTATTATTGCTTGCCTATGCCACACATGAGCTATGAGTGCGTTCATTTCTGATCACAATTGTAATATCAACATTTATGTCCCTTTACCCCTGCCCTAGCTAAGTTACTTATTTTATGTTAAATAGGAAATAACGATGCTTTGGCAAAATACTTAAAATAAAAACAGGCAGTTATACACACACACATTGTATTTGTACATACTTAAAAATAGAAACAGGCAGGTACACACACGTGTCTTTTATACACATGGAGTCTGTATTTTCTTAGACTTTTTTGAACAGATTTATCATTTTTCTGTAAAAGTTGGGAAGTGAAATGTCTCAGTATATGCCATTGTGGAACACATGCCATGGTGTTCTGTTCTGTCTGTTTTGAGGCTGCCAGTGACAGAGTCATATGCAAAATTAATTGATAAACTGAAGGACTGAGTACATGGTGACTTCACTTGTTAAACAGTATGACTTGCTAAGTGGCATTACTTTTTTCTTCAACTCCCCCTTACAGACTGCACATATTTTATTTCCTTTGTTAAGCCAAATCCTTGTGTAGCAGACATCTGCTGGCATGAGATCCAGATTCTAGAAATACCCTTGAAGTGGTTTGTGGGTTGGCATAATGGATAAGATGTTCACCTGATAGACAAAACATATATGGTTTGAAACTTATCTCTAAAGGAAATTGGCTAGATTAAAAATGACCCACAAGGACAACTAGCCTAGTACTTATGTGTGAGCTGTTAAAAGGCACTGAAACCTAATTGTCATAACAAGCAAAAGCTGTTTTTAGGTAATGTAACTTCATATAAATGTATTTAGCATTTGTTTATTGGGAAAGTCCAACTGGGACAGAGCCCATTTTCAGTAGAAGCCTGGGGAGAAACACTCCCAGGTGCATGTCTTTGGAATGTAAGAGGAAACCCACACAAATGCAGGAAGGATACACAGATGGTACCCCAGCTGAGAATCAAACCAGAGAACCTCTTACTGTGAGGCAAAATGCTAACTACTGCACCACTGAGCCAACCTAATCTCCTTAGTCATTTTATTACCTGAGAATCTCACTGATGCTTATGTCCTTATGGGCCTTACTTTGTGTACACCAGCTAGTCTATTCAAAGCAAACCAACCCAGACTGTCTGACAAAGTATAAAAATATGTGATTGACCAGTCTTTAGGGACTATCTGTTTGGTTACCACTGTACCTTAAGGCTGCTGCACTGAGCACCTGCACACTAATGAACTACCACTGTTCGTGGATGGATGTTCACTTCATCTTTCCTGTCCATTCCTCACTAACATCAGGTAGTGGTACTTTTATAGCAAACAAACTCCACCTTGTATAATGCAATATGCCATGCAAAGTGCAAAAAGTCAAAATCCAACCAAAAAAAAAAATCAGTCCCAATAAAGTTAGCATTGTTATTATTTGCAACCCATACTACCCAAGATAATTTAGTAAAAATGCAAGTGTAATTGGCACAACAACCTTAGACAAGGACTGATAACCAAACTAATTGCCTCTCATTCTTCAATTTCCAGGAGCAAATTGCATGGAAAATTAATACATAGACTTCTCTGAATGTTTGGTTAATTATAGCTGTTGATGTTAATTCCACCATTAGTCCCAGCATTTCTTATATGAGAGAAAGATGTGCTCTTTCAAGTTCCTCTTTCCAGCTTGTCATTCATGGCCTCATAATAATGCATATTTTGACATTTCCTTTCACCTTATGCTAAATTGTTGCCAAAAGGTAAAGGAGCTTTTCTTACTGCATTGCAGTACTACATTAAAATTATACGATGACACTTTTCATCGTCTAGGTTCAGGATTGGCCTTATATGACATGAAGCCCAAAGCAAAAGACTCCTTGACCCATCACTGTCCACTGGCCCACTTACCACCAGACCCCCCCCCAGTGTCCAGGGTTACCATCAGCTGCTGAAGGCTGCAGAGGCAGAAGGCAAAAGGGGCGCTTAGTAATCTAAAAGGGTAAATTGTTAACTGTCTACTACCATAGCAGAAGCATATCCATGACACAGAATGTATATAATGTAAATATGAGTTACAAGTGGAATTATTGCACAGAAATTTTATAGAAAAATACAAATGAAGCTAAAGTTGCACCTGCATAGTATGTGATCTAGTAGCCATATATTCAAAAGTTAGAGAAAAACTACTATAGTGCTGTAACAATCTTACCATTGTCACGCAGCGAGCAACCACCACAAAAAAGTGGCAGGAAGCTGTTAAACACTTCATTCACACTGTTAAACATTTCAGTAAGACTTCAGAAAAAGTCTAAATGAAACGTTTACCAGCTTACGACTACTCTTTTGTAGTAAATGCAGATTGCTGTTAAAGCTCTAGAGTGTGACTAGAGTTTAACGGTAAAAACTTGCTAAGAACCTTTCCAGTGTCAGAATGGTGTTTAACAAGCATGCATTTTCCCCAGAGTCAGAACATAATCACAGTGATCCATGCACATAAAATGCATCAGAGAACATCTAGGCCCTGGCAGCATCCACAACTCAGGTTGGAGAAGTGGAGTTCAGCACAGACTTATTGAGGGTTCTTCCTTGGACTAACCTGTTCTACAACTGACCCTGCTCAGAGGTGTGCAAAGAAGGTTGCTATAGCTTTTGTTTGTGGGTGGTGGGTGCTTGGAACAGTGAGATTATTATTTCTTAAATTCTCCTCGCAGTCAAATCTCAGAGGTGTGCAAAGTAGGTCACTATACATTTTTTGGGACTGGAGAAAATGTGGTCATTATTTCTTGAATTTTCCTCACAATTAAACCTCAGACACACAGAATGTTACTGGCTTTTTTAAGGCTGTGACTGTGGTCATTATTTCTTTAACTTTTCACACAATCATAGGGGGTGTAAAGGTGTGTGTAGGGGCAGTGCATTGTCTAGAAGCAACTGGCTGGAATACATGACTGTGATTATTTTTTTCTCTTTTATCACAATCACATATCATAAGTGTGTATTTAGGTGGCTAACTTTGGGAGGTAAGGGTAAGGTGGCATATTGTCAATATGCATTTGTGAATATACATCTGTAATGAACAAGTTAAAATGCTAGTATATTCTGGTTGTCAGATAGTAACAGTCTTTTAGGGGTGGGGTGAACCATGCTGTATGATGTGTGATGACAGCAACCTGAAATATATGAATAAGGACATTTATTCATTCACTTTCATCCTGATCTAACATCAGAGAGATTTTTTTTTTCTTTTGACAGGGGGACAGACACTGTTGCAAGATATGATTCACGTATCTTTGCAAGCATTTATCATTTATCTTCTCTGTTTATCAGGAACCACTTTTTTGCCAGCTTTGATCATTAAGCCTTGGGCACAACTTATTTTTTCCTTGAAAGAAAAAAATAAGACTGACCTTCTTTAGTTAGTCAGGATTTTTGTCCATGCAATTGTTGTAACAAAAGTTGGGTGAAAACTACAAAAATGTACCTCATAGCAGCTAAAATCTCATGGCTTTTGGAGCCCAAGCAGCTCCCAGACTATCAGTATCAGCTTTATTCTATTATTTCCTCCATGGTTATTACACTACAGTCTTAGCCATTTAGGGACTGGTGAAAGGATGCAGGAAGAAAAGGAAGAGTAAAATTAATTACTTTCTTTAGCCACAATTTTTGTTTAGGCAATATTTGTCTCAAAAGGTTTGAAACAAATTCAAATCAGAGCATCTAGAACCCAATGGCTTGGGGGGGGGGGGGCTGTTGAGACCTCTGGCTTAATTTGATTATTTGCTTCTGGTTTATTATGATGTAATCGTGGACAGTTAGGATATACTGAAACAATGCAGGAAAAATCTAAAGATTACAACAAAGCATGAGAAAACAAGAAAAAAGATAATCCAAACTGTGTTGCAAAGCTAGGATGAGGGGAAAGTATGGACACACTGAGGGAGCAGCGGACAGAATTGAGTCCATGGAGGCCTTTTCCAAGGGTTTAATTTCACCAAAAGCCAGAGGTATAAGAGAATGAATAAATAAATAATTAAATACAGCAAAATGATTACTGCATTATGTGAGTCTAGCTCCAGTGAAGTGTACATCTGTGAAAAAATCTGTCTAAAACATGCTATTAAACAGGACAGCGAAAGCCTATCCTAGTACACAGTGGGTGAAAGGCAAAAACACACAAGTGTGTACCAGCTTATGGAAATCAACCTTGTAGAACATATGTCTAAACTGTATGAAGTAGGTACATGAATTCAATGTTTTATTTTACTTTTGTAAATTGCTGTCTTTACTGCTATTGATCCTGGCTTGTCTCGGAAAAGGGTCTATAGAACAACTCATTTACTTTGTAAACAAACAGCAATCATTCAACAAACAAATAAACAAACTGTCCAAAATTTTGTAAAACATCCCTGATTTTGCCTCCTTGTAAAATATTTTGTTTTCTGGTAAAATCACTCAGGATCATACATATAAACTCAGCAAAATTTTTAGAATGTCCAAATTATTGCCTCATGTTTTATGTCTTTTCTTCATAAAATCAAACACTACAAACCGTTCAGGATTGTGCTCACTAAATAATGAAACATTTGAGTCTGAGACTTTATATGTTTCAGAAAATTAATGCTAGTGCAAAACCCATTGTTTTAGCTGCTTTCTAAGTTTATAAGAGGAATATTAAGAATCTCTTCCTGATTTTGGCCCTTTATCTCCCATCATTTTTGGTTTTGTCCAGATTTCTTTAGCAAACGTTGAGAGGTATGCAGCAATTACAGTTAGTCATAAATGCCAGAGATTAAAGTTTTAAACTTTTATTGTTCAGAAAATGCATGTTGATGTGAAACACGTTCTATTAAAATTTGAAATTAAGTAATAGTTAAAAATTGTCCTTAGTTTTGAGTCTTCATTCCTGTTATTTTTAGGCTTTATCCAAAACTCTTGATGAAAGATGTTGATCGGTATGCCTTAGGAACACTCACAAAGGCATGTATATGGAAACTACGAGCTCGAGCAGCCAGAAAAAGATGATGTATTACTCATATTGTCATTTTTCCAGGTACCTGAGCTTGTGGTTTCTTCAGAAATGTCAATGCAAATGATGCTGTGTAATCACTACTCCATCAGCACTTTTACTACATATCAGGCAGCTTTTCAAAGTGGGGAGGCCCCCCCCCCCCCGCTGTATGCCATTTCATATCACTGTAATGGCAATGGCACTATTCAACATGTAAGGGGATGCCAGTAGCATGGGTAACAGCTTTGGCCAAACTATTTCAAGCCTCAGTCTTGTAAGAACACCCAGTATAGCCCCCCCCTGCATTATCTTATGCCTATAACTGTTCAGGAGGATGTGTATAAATATCCAAGACTCCTCCTCATACCACCTCTGTGCTCTAAATGGTGCAGACCTGCATCACTCTTACAAATTCCATCACGGCTGTGGTGGTACCAGCCTGTGCCTCCATGATGATCCTGCACATATGCTAAATTGTGGACATTAACCATGCCTCCAGTGAGCACCAGTATTCAACCCTTTGTGTGTATCCTCTCTGCCTATGAAGGCTATTGGCAGATCATGTCAAGCATCCCCCAGGGGTACCACAATTCCATGACTGCTATTGTCCACAGTAACCTGTCCTCTTTGTATGGTGTGTGTCTTCTGATTGTCCTCAAACAGAGTGGCTGTGTTCATGATCTGCATAGGGAATGCAGTGATCATGTTCCCTATGTCCAACACGCACACACACACACACACACACACACACACACACACACACACACACACACACACACACACACACACAAACAATCACACACACACACACATACACTCACACACATACACACACACACACACACACACACACACACACACACACACACACACACACACACACACACACACACACACACACACACACACACACACACACACACACACAGACTGTACTCCTTAAATCATCCTCACCATTATCATCAGAAAATACAGATCCTCCAACATCAGGCAGGGGCTGTTCCACAATGGTGGGTGCCAGATAGTGAATCATGTGAGAAAACACCAAAGGAATGTGTAAGTATGACCCAGCACCAGAAGTATACATGAAAGTGAGATGTGTGAATATTAACATTTTGAAACAAAAAATTTAAATTGCATACCTTATGCAGGTGGACATGCTGGGGGAAGCCCTGATTTTCCTGTATACCACAAATCAGATAGCTTTTATAAGATGGGCAGTGACTAAGGGGTCAAGAAGACTTACAGGTAATCTCACACAGAAAGAGGTCTATATATTGGGGCTTCTCTGGTAGATACTCTTGTTGGCCACCCAAGCACTGCCCCAATATCCAGCACCACACTGTAGAACCATGTGGAAGTGTCACTGACACTGACAGATGTCAGAAACTGCTCCATCTCCATGAGAGGTGGCGGGACTAATGGCCCAGCACCCATTGGCCTACCTTTCCATTCCAGGCGGACAGCTTTCTGTTCAAGGGCATGTGTGATGTCATTAACCCTGTGGCACATCATTTAATAAGTATGGTCTTAGCCACTGACCACATTAATGTCCATCAGATTTTTCGAGACAGAAGATTAACATGAAAGAAGCTCTACCCATATTTTTTATATTCTTTTGTGTTAACAAAAGTGTTTTTCTTTACCTTTAATCGTACCTAACCTCAGTGTCTTACAACTTGTAACAAAACCAACAGGGTGAAATCACAAATAATTCAGTCATTCTACCCTTGATCTCATGATTACTAACATACTTAACTCCATATCAGACACAGACATTCTTTCATTGTCCTTCATTAACTACTACCCCATCACCTTCATAAATAAACAAGCAAACAGACGGCACCTACCATTTGCTCATGCTCAGCATGGCCCAGTGACATTACTCTATTTATTTATAAGTAAAGATGAATTTCCTTACTTAAACGTAATGAAAGAAATAATTCTCTGCACAGTGCCACAACTTTCTGCTTGTTCCCATCCCATGATTCACTGGAAAGGCAGCAAGCAGATATCCTGGGAATAATAGATATTATAGTGGAACAGATTTTAGTCTGTGCCTCTTAAAAATTTTGGTTTTCTAACAAATCATTGAAGATTATAGCCACCAAATGGGGAAAGGGGTAGCCATGCAAGAAATCAGCTTACCTCTTGTTATTTGATCATTTTAAAATCTGATTTCACAGGACTGTGAAATGTATGAGCTATATTGAAATATTTATGCTCTGATGACTGTGAAGGAAAGTTGAAATTGCTAAATTTTGCAGACCACCACTGCCTATGCCTTATACATTGGTTTGTGCCTCATACAATGCATGACTTTATGGCAAATCATTAAGGATTGCAGTCATTAAATGGTAAGGGGGTGGATGTGGGTCAAGACAGCTTTCACTCTTATTTCTCAGTTTAAAGCCTGGCTTTACAGAACTCATGTGCATTGCAATCTTTATGAAATGCATTGGGATATTTATTGTTGTGTCATCGTTTGAAGCAAAGTTGAAACTGTTCCTAGTTTCACAGAATGGTTCTGACTTTGCCTCATGTTTCTGGTCTATGTCTCATAGAATATTTGGTTTTCTGGCAATTCATTGAGCATTATAGTCAATAAATGATGACAAACATTTGACTTTTCAAATTTCATATCCTTCAGAAAATGCATGGCAAAGCAGAAACTGTTTTATAACAACTTTCCAAGAGCAACATTTAAAGTATGAGACTGATCTAGCATTTTTGTAACTCACTTCCTGTCTCATGCACAAACTTTAATAATTCTACATATAACCATAGCTACATCCAAGCCAAATATCACTGACTTTTTCATATAAAACACTCTATTCCTAACACTCGAAAATTATATGACTTTAATCCTAAACTTAGCTGGTATCAAAACTTCACTTTGATCCACTCCCTTAAGGATGGAGACATTCATCCAAACCCAGGCCCAAAGTTTCACTCATCCTTCTCTAATAGTATTGAATCTAATTCTATCCCATTACTATCAGATCAATCCGCAAAAACACTCAAAATTGCCCATCTTAATATACGTAGCATCTGCAACAAAATTACTCAAGTTCATGCTCTCCTAGATGTACACCGCTTTGACATCCTTTGTTTAACTGAAACATGGCTTAAACCAACAATAAAAGATACGGAAATTATTCCCCCAGGTTACAATATTATTCGAAAAGACCGCATTAAGAAAAAAGGTGGAGGGGTTGCTATTCTCTACAAGGCAGGATTACAAATCAGTAAAATAAACCACAAACCACATTTTGATGATAATACAGAAATAATTATTTCTAAACTACAACTAAACAACCAGAAATCAGTTAACATCATCTGTACTTATTTCCCACCAGGTAACAATCAAGATAAACTAGAAGACCTATTAAGTTGCCTTTCTCTAAATTATCCACAAGAAACAATATTACTAGGAGACGTTAACACCGACTGGAATTTGTGTAACAATAACAACCCATCCTCTCTGATCAATTTGAATGGTTTCTCACAACTCATTAATTCCACAACTAGAATAAATAAATCCAATAACAAAGAAAGCATTCTGGACTGGATATTAACAAATGGTCCAAAACAAAACTATACAACAGGAACCCTACCAGATGACCTTAGTGATCACTCTCTAATATATATAATAAGACATAAAACAAATGTTAACATTTCTCCCCCTGTTAGAACTATACAGTAAAAACACTTTGATCAGAAAATGTTCCTAACCGAACTTAAACATTGCAAATGGGAACCGCTTAAGTCCCTTCCAATAAATGAAGCAGTATCCTACTTCAATAAGAATTTCCTAACAATCCTAGATCATCATGCCCCAATTCGTACCATAAGAGTGAAAACAAAACAGCAGTATGGCTCACAAGTGAGACTAAAGCTAATCCTTTCCAGGAACAAATCCTGGACCAAATGGCGTACCACTAAACTCATAACTGATCAGCAAAATTTTAGACAACAACGAAATATGACTAAAAAAGCAATCATACAGGACAAAAAGAACTTTTATATCCAACTTCAACAATCTTCCCTCCAAAAACCACAGAAGTTCTGGACCTCTATTAACAGACTAATATCCCCAGGTAAAGTAGTAACACCAACTCCACTTGGCAGCAACCCTGATGACCCTACAAAAACAGCAAATGCGTTTAATACCTTCTTTACCACAGCTGTACAAAACTTAGCAAATCAACAATATCCTGACACTGCCAACCTGCCCACTATGAGCCCCACCCCCCCTCCTTTCCACCTAGAACCAATACCCACCTCCTTCATCTCCTCCTTACTTCAAAAACTTAAACCTTCCACCCCCTCAGCTGACAAATTACCAGGTGAATACCTACAACTAGGAGCCTCAGCCATTGCCTACCCAATCTCTATACTGATTAACAGAACTATTAAGGAATGCACTATTCCATCAATCTGGAAAATCTCACATATTATTCCCCTTTACAAAGGTGGCGACTCTACTGAATACTCTAACTATCGTCCCATAGCTCTTCTGTCTCCTCTTGCTAAAATAATGGAGAAATGTATCCACAAACAATTAATTACCCACCTACTCCACCACAAGCTCTTAGCATACTGTCAACATGGCTTTCGTCCATACCACAGTACTACCACAGCCCTACTTTCTTTTACCAACTGTATCAACACAAATCGAAACAATAATTTCCTGTCATCAGCACTCTTTGTAGATCTTTCTAAAGCCTTTGATATGGTCAACCATAAACTTCTACTCCACCTTCTAAAGTCCCTATCACTTGATAAATCCGCCTTGAACTGGTTCACATCCTACCTGGATAATCGTAAACAAGCAGTTCTCTGGCAAAATCATCTTTCTGAACTTCTACCTACTTCCTAGGTGTCCCACAGGGCTCTATCTTAGGCCCACTTTTATTCTCCATTTTCATCAATGACCTTCATCTCTATCCCTTCTCTACCTGCATTCAATACGACTCCACAATTATTTGCTCAGCAAAATCCCAAACTGACCTACAGTCTCTCACACAAAATCCTTCACCACAATAGAAAAATGGTTTTCTAACCATTGTCTTCTCCTCAACCCTAAAACCAAATTATTGCTGTTTACACACTCACACACATCTCCCCCTCTTCATTTTACACTTCAATCCAACAATGGTACCATAATTTCTCCTGATACCACCACCAAACTCCTAGGAATCACAATAGATAATCAACTTAAATTTAACACTCACATTAACACTATAATAAAATCTACCAACAAAAACTCGGATCTCTATATAGAATTAAACAATTTCTATCACCACTAGCCAGATCTACAATAGCAAGAACTCACTTACTCTCTACCCTATTATATGCCTCCCCCATCTATACTAACCTGTCCCAATATAATCATAACAAACTAGCTAAATCTTATAATAACATTGCCAGATTCGCCACTAACTCACCATATAGGACTCATCACTGTCAAAACCTAAAACAACTAGGCTGGCTTGAATTACCTCACCTCCTACAATTTAACCAACTTATTATTGCCCATAAAGTCCTTTATCAACCTAACAATACCCCAACTCTCTCTACCCTCATAATGCCATACCATAACCTGAAAAGTTACTCAACTAAAAAAATGCAGATGCAAACTTCTTTATCTAATAATTCTGCAGGCGACTCTCTTTTTTCTAACTTTGTTGGTAAAATATGGAACCTCCTACCAATTGACCTAACAGCTCTTACATCTCTTCCATTATTCAAAACTAACCTTAAACATTTCCTCTCCAACCACTGGTTATGCTCTTGCAATAACCCTGACTAATCTGCTTTTTCATTTCCTTGTCCTCTGCTCTACCATGTCTCATAAATTTTTCTCTGTTAAAATTTATCCTTATTTCATAATTACTCTCTGACCTTTCTACTCTGTCCAGCTCTACCTATCCCATCTAACCACCTATCCTGTTTTCCTAATCCTATCTTATCCTGAAGATGTCCTTAGTAACCTTATATCCCCATCTTTTCTTGATTTGCTTACTTATTGTTTTTTTTTGTGGGAAAATAGTCTAATAATTTTTTTTTTTTTTTTACTATGTACAAATCTTGTTCTTGTAACATTTTGTTTACTTTATTGTATTGTTGTTTTTAAATTACTTGTAACATTAACTGTTTTGAAAACTTGGAGCTTTTCTCCTCGGGCCTCCACTGAAAATGGACATGTATCCAGTTGGACTAGCCCGGTTAACAAATGTAAAATAAATAAATAAATAAATAAATTTATTTTAGGTATTTGGCCCCAGATTCCTCTGCAAATAAGTTAGGAGAGATTTTGATTCTGCAAAGTCATATGAGGTTTATTTTATTGTTTTTTATTTTTTAACAGAAGTAGGATACTGATCACATATGAACAATTTCAATCTCGGCCTGGATAAGAGAAGGGAGATTTAAATATTTTGTTCAAAAAATGACATTATTGTAAAGGGATTACTTGCCAGATATGTTTTAAGTGGCTATAACTGTGCTGGGTGGGGACCTTTGTGGATTACAGTAACTTATCCTCTGGTCATTTACTTAGCTATTTGGCTTTACTTATCCTCTGGTCATTTACTTAGCTATTTGGCTTTACTCGGCTAATGTGTATTTTTGTGACATAATTTGGAATACTTGTAGCTATTTCTTATGTGAAACAAAGTTACACAGCTTTCAGATGTCCATAAACTTGCAGAAATCTCCAGATCTTGCACAAATGTTTGGTTCATAGTTGTTTGCTAGGCTAACGACCACAAGGGCCTTTTTAAGCCTAGCCATGCATCCCAAATCTCTGATGAGTTCTGATACCCTTGATAAGTACAAACATGGTCTGCACCTCATAAAATTTGTGGTTTCTGGTAAAATGTTGAGGATTGTAGCCAGTAAATAATTACAGAGATTTGAGTTTCAGACTTCAAATCCTTCAGAAAATGCATGTTAATGCAAATAAAAACAAGTTATTCTAGCTACTATTTAAGTATATAAGAGAAATCTATCTCCTAATCTGAGCCTTGATCCTTTGTTAGTTTTTGGCTTTTCTCTGATTGTTGTGCTAAGAAGTTGACTAATGTTACCTTTTATTGCAAGTGGATTACATAGCAAAATGGCTTTAACTGCTGGGTATGGGGGGGTTATCTGTGGATGGAAATAACTTACCCTCTCTCTGCTCAGTTTAAACAGTCTGGCTTTGCAAGTCTATCATGCATTTGTGTGAACTAGGTTTTATTTTTCCCACTATCACATCTGAGGTGTATATAGTAATCAATGGAGCTATAGTTGCTGGGGAATGGGGCTGTCCGTTGATGAGAATAGCTGACTCTGGTTGTCACAATCAGATTAAACAGACATTAGTCTGACATTGTAAGACTGGTGTGCATTTGCTAAAGCAAGTTAGAATCCTTTATTATGCTCATATATCTCATCACAGTCAGGCATTTGAGGTGTATACAGTTAAGTGGCTGTAATTGATGGGTTAGGACATTAGTGGAGCATAAAGACAACAGTATAAAAATCAGAAAGGAAAATCAAAAAGAAAATGAGCATTTATGTGTAGTCCATGTGTGCATGGGGGCCCATGGTTTGAAACCCAGCCAGGGTCCACAGTGCACTGACTCCATCACTACTTCTTGTCATTTAAAAGTAAATAATGTCTTTCGGCTTTTCCCGGTTAGGGGTCACTGCAGCGGAATTCCGGTCCGGTAATAATTGGCAGTTGATTTTTATGTACTGGCTTGCATAAGATAAATAGAATAATAATGATTGCCTGACAAAAATGACCACACTGTAGAGGGTGATAGTTTGAGAGATTTTGAGACAAACATAAGTGAAGGTAAGAGTCTTCTTTTCTTGTCATGGGTTACCACAGTGGAATAGCAGTCCACTGAATGATTGGCAGTGGAGTTTTATGGTGTCAGGTTGCCAGGCTGGCACCCGACCTTCCACAGGAGGCTCATACATACACACACCCACACCTAGGGCTAATTTAGAGGGTACAATCCACCTTCAGCATTTCATTGGGATGTGGGAGGAAATGGGAGCACCCAGAAGAAACCCACACTGAGGACATGCAGACTCTGCACAGAAGGCACCCCTGCTGAGAATCAAACCTGATAAACTCTGGCTGTGAGGTGGCAATGCTAACTGCTGCACCACCACAACCACCCACACCACTGTGGAGGTGAGAGTATACCTCTGAAATGCCCTTAAAATTTTCAGTTTGTACAATTTTTTCTTAATATTTTGGTCTGTCCTCATAAAATTTGTAGCTTTCAGACAAATCATTGAGGACTGAAGTCAGTGGCAGCATTTCAATTTCAGAATAGGTATGTTTCAAAACGTGCATGCTAATGAAAAAAAAAACAATTATCTTAGCAACTTTCTAAGTTTATTAGAACAATATTTAAAATCAGCTCTTAATTTTGGTCCTTTGTCCTCTCATTATTTTTAGCTTTGTTCCAAAATTCTTGTTATGAGAAGTTGATAGGTATGGGTAAGAGTCGTGTGAAAAGTGGTTGGAAAGCATGTAAGAATTATGGTAGTCATATTTCACAGCCTAATGCTGTGAACCCAAACACAAAAGCAACCTGAACTGAAAAAAATTCCCTCACTATCTTGGCCCCTTGCTGTACTGATACTTTTATTTGCTAATTCACCAAATTGTAAAGCAATTACCTTTGTGTCAAGAAACCTAATAGTATTTCATGATATGTTGAATACTTGTAAAGTTAAAACACAAATGCAATTTCCTTCTGTGTTTTGGAAGGAAACATTTCCATCTGCTTTCTAGTGTCTGCAAGGATTACTAGTGTAGAAACATCTGCAACTGTATAAAATTCTGTGTAGCCCATTTAACCAGTGAAAAAGTGCTGCTTTCCTATTACCCACGGTAATATAACTTAATAACCATGATAAACTTGAGAGAAAATACAGAGATGGACTCTCCAAAGATAAATCTTGGCCAACAAACTCTATACATTGCAATTAATGTCATTTTCAGTGAACAGGTTTTTAGTCCTTTACAACTATATGGTAAAAATGAGGGTGCAGCAGATATCGGAAGAGTTAAGAACTCTGTAATATAATGCCAAGAAATAAAATGTTCTAGAACATAATGCCAGGAAAGAAAGACAGGTGCTGTAAATTGCAAATATAGCAATGTGGTGAATTAAACTCGGTCTTTCCAGAGATTGAGAAAGAGTTAAGAAAGGCACAGCGTGACAGATAAAGGAAGAGAGCTGTACATATCTACACATTGACATAGCTAGGGAATGAAATGTATATTAATCCCTATAATCTTAGCACATTTAACAGTGTTGAGATATGATATCTGTGATTTCAGTATATGCAGCTATCTGTATTGAAAAAAACATAGCCATATTCTTGTATAAACCAAGATGAAGGAGGAGAGGTCATTGTACCCCTGTACTCTTCACTTATCAGACCAATGATTGAGTACAACGCCCCATTCGGAATGTACCTTACCCAACACCTGCAGCAGTTGGAAAGACCCCAAAAGTTCCTCACCAAAAGGATAAAGGGGCTCAAACATATGTCATACGCTGCCCGACTGAAGAAACTCCAGCTCTATTCAGTCGCATACCGTCTGCTCAGAGGTGATCTGTGCCTGGCATACAAGGCCATGTCCAACCCGGAATTAATGGACATGCTCCACCTCAAAAAATCCAAATCCACCAGAGCCACGAGAGCAAGAGACTTAAACCTCAACACGGATATAAATAGGATGTGCTGGAGGGACAGATTCATCACCCAGAGACTCCCTACACTATGGAACAGAATCCCAGTCCATGTGAGGCAGAGCCCCTCACTGACTCTGTTCAAGAGAAATCTTGACGAGTGGATGGGAGATTGTAGGTTTACCCCTGGAATCATCTCTGTGTCACTGCTGGACAGAGGCACAGCAAACTAATGGGTATAGTATTCTCATCCTAAGGGGTGGTGAAAGCCACACACACTCTGGCTAGGCTTTTAATGCCCTAGGGCAGATAGCCTAGTATGAACCTATGAACCTATGAAACAAGGCTAGATCTATAATTTGTTTCTGTTGTTCATTTTGGAGCATGCTACATTGAAAATAGGACCTGTGTGCTCACTAAATAATGCAAAAATGATCTTATACTATTTATTTTACCCAGTACAGCTAATGTAAATGTAAAACATATGTTTTCAGAACCTGCCAGGCCTACTTCAGAGCTCAATCAGCTATTTTGTTTGATGAATGGCTTGTATATTTACTTACTTTATGTTTTATTTACCAAGTTATCATTAGTGGGAAAATGCCCATTTTTAGACCAGACTCAAGGGAGGGAAACCCTGGTTATAATGTAAAATAAATGAGAATAATATCACACACACACACACACACACACACACACACACACACACACACACACACACACACACACACACACACACACACACACACACACACAGACACACACACACACACACACACACACACACACACACACACACACACACTCAAACAGTAAGAAAACTCTTCATAAAATGTGATTTTTGCTTACATTAATGTCAATGCACTTTTACTGTTGTGGTCAGTGCAGGGACAGTGTGGAGGTGCATTCACAGATATTAATTGGCACACCACCATGCATGCGGTGGAGGATATCTCTTAAAATCTAAGGTTGTATCCACACTCGATCACTACATAGATATCATGGAGATAATGTAGATTTACATGGGTGTATGTACTAAATAGAAAGTCTAAAACCTTTTAATTAAGAAATAACACACACAAATTAAAAATCCTTAAGGGGAATGTATTGTAGTACTTAAAACACCAAGTGTTATGAGCCATATAATAACTGTGAAGCAGCAATTTAAAATATAATTGCAAGAGAAAGCAAGATATGATGCTATTGTAGTACACGTGCATAGATTAAAATGCAATCCTATAAAAGGAAGAAAAGAAAATGATATGTGAGAATATAATACATGCTCCCAAGTTTAAGATGCTATCTCCATAGAAATAAAATGGTAGGCTATGATTTAAAAATTCTTGCAGTTCATGGTCAAAAATTATTGTTAGGCATGCCTCACTTATTACAAGTGTATTCATAACTAACAATCACTGTATGCTATAAATTCAATTTTCTGAGCAGTAGTTGTGCTTAACTGATCCATGCAAGGTGTTGTATTGTTGTGAAATGAGGGCATACGTGATATGGTGACATCTCAGGAGATAGACTTTTCTGGACAAGTAAATGTAGAGATTTGTACTGTAATTTAAAGGAGGCAAGTTTTTTTTTCATTTGATCTGATTTGGAGTGGGCTGTGGTTTCAGCTCTTGGCTAAGTAGGGAATGCGTTGCAATGTCTACATAGCTGTTGTTGGATTTCATCACAGATGGTAGGCCCTGAGTGATGGATATAGTTCTATTGGGGAGTTTACCAGGAAAGCAAGAGAGTTGGGTAGATGGCTCTGAAAAGCTGATTTTGACTGAAAAATCCTTTAATATATTTGACTTTACTGTCAGAAGTAATTTTTAGCAGTATAAATATCTTTCTAAGACAAACATACGCAATGCTAATGGAAGAAGAATTGTGGTTTGCTGAGTCTTAACAAGCACTGTAACAGCTTTCCCTTTTCCTATTCCCCAGAGCAGCTACTCCCTGCCCCTTCATTCTTTAACCCTTTTGAAGTATATTTGAACCCTTCTTTTGACTTACAGTCCAAATGTCCCTCTAACACAGCATTCCAATGTCCCATCGCTACAAAATCTAAAGGCAGTCATGAATTTTTAGTCCTTCCTGTATCCCCTTTTCCTCCTCACTTGTCCTGAACTACACCCCATACACTTACTCTGTGATATTTCAGTATATCCTCAGCATATAATTTCTTTCTGTCTATCAATCCTTTGTCATTCATTGTATGTATGCAAATACTCATAGGGCCAGATTCAATGACACTTACACTAAGTGTACACTGTCTGTATTCAAGAAAATCCTTACCACATGTTTTGAGCTTTCTAGTCACTCAGAAAGATTATACTAAGTGTACATGTAGTCTACACTTTGTGGTAGCTTTTATGAATCTCTCTCAGTATTTAAAGCTGCAAGAAAATCAGTAAGAAAAGTAAAATTAGGAAGAAGAACTTGTGAGTTAAGCTTGTATTCTCTGTTCTCTTAGAACAGTGTACACTTAGTGTACAGATAGTGTAGGCATTAATGAATTCCAGGGATGTTCTTTTCTTATACTTCAACCCCCATCCCTCTTTCCAATTTGATAGCACTTATTTATATACTGTCTACCAGCCTCATAGGCATTCTCCATATGTCTACCAAAGCTAGATATTGTAGTCCAGATGTCCACTCCAACATCTCCGTATCAGCATGTTTCTTGTCTTAGCCAGTGCTGTTTAATAGTTTTGTGCATAGTTTTCCAAGAGTGATTCTCATCTATGGACCTTTTTATTGTCCATCTTTTGCAACATCACCCTTCCTTATACTCTATGTTCCCTCTCTGTCTGGTTCCCTTTCAGTTTTTGAATTAGACTGCTACTTTAGGTTCTAAAGAAAGGCTGTCTAATTTAGCATTAGTATTTTAATAGGCATTTTTGGGAATAGGAGTGCTATGCTAAAGGACTTGTTAAACACCAGGGAGGTCACACAGCCATAACCAATCTATTATATACTAGTTTGGTCAACCAGTCAATAATCTCTATTAAAGCCAGGTACCATAACCATCATGCTTTTAATCCATACTGAAATGGTTCCTGTACCCTGGTAGAGATATTGAGTAATCCTGACACAAAATCTGATTGTTAGGCTTTTTAATTTGGACATCAGGGTACTGAATAAAATGACACTAAACAGATTAAGCAGTCATATATCAATGCTAACAGTATCTGTAATAATGTTCCTGACTCCAAAGCTGGCTGTTCATCTTGAAAGCCATATGTGTTAGCAGTTTCAGAAATCTGTCTGAAGCAATATATACAAAGCAGTGAACTTGTGATGCATGATTTCACCATATTTAGGAAGGACACGGACTGGAAAGAGGACAGGAAGAGTGGCCATGTTTATTCCACAGTCACTAATGATTTTTCCGACAAAGATATACAGCCTCCAGGCATTCCCAGAAGAGAGGTGCTGTCTGTTACATTTCTTACCAATCCACATAAGGCCATCACTGTAGGATGTGTTAACCACAAAACTGACAAAGTGTTAAAACTTTTGAACAGTATGCATTTGTGGTTTGATGAACACAACAAAGGAGAACTGGTATGTTTAGATGTACATTTAGATGACTTTACTATTTCTTGGCAAAATGTTTTTAACCAGGAGTTTAGAACTGATTGTAGTTCACTTCGCTTCATGTAGCTAATTAATTTTCTACAACTGTTGTTTCTAATTGAAACAGACCTGCCTTGATTCTACCAGTCCAAGAAATTTTAGATTTTTCTTCCATCCTTTTTAAATACAGTAACTGGCCAGGACTCCATTGTAATAAATGTGGAAGAAGTAACTAAACTAAGTCTGGGTGCTGCTAGGCCCCCATAAGTCATAGGGTTCTAGATTTTTTCAACAACCTTTTCATCCAGTATTGACAGAACAAAAATCATAAGTGAGAAAAGAGATTCAGTCTTTTTTTTCTTTCATGGAAAAATACATTGCATATCTAAAGCTTTTAATATTTAGTGCTAACAAAATAGCAATTCCCAATAAACTGAGATAACAAGTACTTACAAGACTATGTAAATAGTATCTGGGAATAGTGCCTGCCTCTTGGGTCTATATTAGAAGATCGAATGTTTAGATGATCGAACACCTAAACATCGATCTTCTAATATCGAACCGCACAATGTTAAATGTCCCAGGGAAACATGCCCCTCGGCCACAACACACAAAAACATTACTTTACATCTAAATTAAGTGGGGGGCTTCACCCTCCACACCCCCGATGTGAGGGGGTGCCCTCCAGACTCCCCTAACTAAATATACCAACTCCGAGATCGCTCAATAGTAGGGAAATAATAAAGTTTGGTGAACGGCCAAAGGAAATCTTTCCCTGCGTTAAATCGGCCGTTCACCATTTTTTGCTTTCAATATTAGAAGATCGATGTTTAGGTATTCGATCATCTAAACATTTGATCTTCTAATATAGACCCTGCCTCTCTACCCCATTGAAAAAGATAGTCATCTTGTGTGTGCTCCTCTGGTATTAAACTGAGATGAAAGTAAAATCTCAAAGGGCCAAAGGCATACATTATACACCTGAGGGTATGGGGAGGAAACCAGAGCACCCAGATAAAATTTATAAACAGACAGGGAATTCAGGCATGCTCTACATAGAAAGAATCTGAACTAAAAACTGAACTAGAGAATCAAGTGCTGTGAAACAGGAATGCTACTCACTGGATCACTGTGCCAGTGATCATTTGCTGTCACACACATCCTGCCCAGACTCCCTGTGTCTCTGAAACACACACACACACACACACACACACACACACACACACACACACACACACACACACACACACACACACGCAGGTACTCACCTGATGTGTACAGTGCTGATGTTTGTGATTGAAAGTGAAAAACTAAAATGTCCAATTTGATACTTCTAGATACACTGCAAGCCCGCTCCCACTCACACAGATGGGGGAATTTAATAAAGCCTGCATGTCTTTTTTTTCCATGTAGATATAGAGCCTTGCTGCTAACATGGGGGTGAACATATTTAGATTCAGTAAGAGCTGCTGAGTGTTGCACACTCATAAGCAGGAGAATGTCATGCAAATGAGGCAGGTTGAGCGATCCAGAAAGCAGATATCTGTAATAATGTTCCTGACTCCAAAGCTGGCTGTTGATCTTGAAAACGTAATCGTGTCTGCATATCCCCTTCATGTAGGCTTAGACCCATGTTGTGGTTTACACAGGATGTAGCTGACACTGAGGGGAGTGTCTACTGACATCTAAGCTCATTTCAGCTTAGGTGCATGTGTTTGCATGGTGCACCACTGTGCTGAGCATGTCTGAAAAAAATATTTAATTAGTTTTGACTCTTGTTTAAGCTAAAATAGGGCCATTAAATTATGTTAATTATATTGTAGGCAGGTGGAATGCATCATAGCTAGCCAATCACACATTCTGCACCTACAGCAGAGCTCTATACAGTATGCATACACCCTACATTCTGCACTATTGAAGTACAGACTTGGAATTTTAACCGACAGAATGCTAGGGACTGCTGCTGCTCTGGTACATCTGTATGTGCTAGATGCTGAGGTCAGTGCTGATGCTGATGCTGACAATAGACCTAGACAGAGAAGGAGAAGAGTGTTCAGGCCCAGGTTAACCTTCCAGGAGCTACATGAGCTGGAGATCATAGAGTGTTACAGGGTGGACAGGGACATGCTACAAGAACTCATTGAGCTCTGCCCCCCTCAACTCAGACCCAGAGCCAACAGAGGGGAACTCATACCAGTGGAAACAAAGGTATGTGTAGCCCTTAGGATACTAGCTACAGGTACTTTCCAAAGACCAACTGGGGACATGACGGGGTCTCACAGGCATCAGCATCCAGGGTACTCTACCAGTTCCTGGATGCCATGCTACCACATAAGAGTGAGCATATTTTTTCCCCTCACTGCTGAGGTGAGGGCTAGCAATATGCAACACTTCTACCATGTAGCACACTACCCTGAAGTTCTGGGTGCCACAGATTGCATTCATGTACACATCAAGGCACCACCTCATGAGGAGGGTAGAATCTATGTCAATCGCAAGGGGTACTACTCCATCAACTGCCAAGTTGTGTGCAATGCCCAGAGGATTATCCTTTATGTGTCTACTGGCAGCCTTGGCAGTTATCATGACTTCCATATCTGGCACACATCATAGGTGTACCAGATGCTTACTGGGGGGCATCACACACAGCCATTTACTGGAACCATGGATAATAACACACATCAGAAATGCACACACACACCCATGTAAGAACACCATAATGAGGCACATGCGCAAACTAAGAACATCATAGAGTGTGTGTTTAGGTTGCTGAAGTCGCAGTTCTGGTGCCTCGATATATCTGGTGGAGCCCTGCAGTACTCTCCAGCCACCTGTACATATATGTTCACAATATGTGCTATGCTATACAATATGATCCTGTGTAAACAGCTGCAGCAGGATCAGCAAAGGGAAGAGATACACAGTCCTCCACAAGTGCCTAGGTCACCACAGCCACAGTCACAGGAGGACACGGAGGAGGAACCCCCTGATGATGTCCCTGTAGGCAGACTTAGGCATGCCTAGTACACCCTGGCTTTGGCTAAGACACAACACATCATTCACTGACAAACTAGAGCCCTAGGGACTGACACCTTACTCCTACTCACATACATATAGTAACACTGATGCTAGGCAACCCACACAACCTGTACCTATCAATGTATTGGCTGTGTACTATTTGCATCAGACAGAGTCAACCCTGAACTACAGTTCTGTCAACTGCTGCATTCGCAAAGTAAGTCCCTAACCTACAAACTGCTTGTAAGAGTTATTATAATATGGTATTGTATGTAATAGATCTGCTAGATTTATTCAAGGAAATATAGTGAGCTATTTGGACACAAGTGACATCCACGTTGGACTACAGTTACCCAGTCCACTAGTATGTGTTCCTTAATATTCACTAGGCCTCATGATTGGAATATGCACTACATCAGTCAAGGGAGATGTCAAACAGTGTGGTCACATGATAGGTGGACTGCTGTATATCCCAGCAGAACATGTGGTTTTGTTGCCCCACACCCAACACAGCAGTTTTCCCATATAACTGCTTTAACAGTAAGTCATCAATGGTATATCAGCAGTCCAGGCCAACTCAAGACAGTAACATAGAAATCAATCACACATTGTATGTCTCACTTAAAACAGGAACAACAACATGCATATGTATGCTGTTGATTGTGTGATGAGGGAGTTATTTATGCTATCAAATGTACTTGCAATATGTTTTATATTGGGCAGACAAAGAGAATGTTTAAAACATGCCTATTAGAACATTTGAGAGACATAAGGGCTAATAAAATGGAGAGCCCTTTGGCTCTTCATTTTAATAAATGTCATGATGAAAGTACAGAATATTTAAAGGCTACTATTTTGGAACAGGTAGATATGAAATATTTAGATGAAGAAATGTATAAATTAAAGCTTTTAAGAAAAGAAACAATGTTTATTTTGAAAATTTGATACACTAACTCCAAAGGGTTTAAATGCAGAATGTTCTTGGAGAAGTGTTGTATGAATTTAATAGATGTCACTTTAAATTTTGCTTTAGTTAATATTTTAATTGTTTAATTAATTGTTTTATTGATGGGAGCTGGTATTATATAAGGTTTTAGACAATGTCATGCATTACTCCTTGAAGGCTTATTGTGGCCGAAGCGCTAGAGTAATAAATTCATTTACTTATCTGGCTTTTGCTGTGTGGTTTTCCTGTGCTGAACATTCGTGCTGAATAGCAGTTCCTGTGTTCGTGTTGCTTGTGTTGTTCAATTCTAATGTATAATGTTGTCTATGCATGCATGGACAAGGCACATTGTTCCTGCCCATAGGCTTGCCCATCCAAATGCAAACAGTCACATATGGCCATATTGATAACTGTAGACACATAGCTAGGATAATAATAGTTATCTCACTGCTAGAATACTAGATGCAGATAACAGTACAGAGCAATATCACTCTGCAGACAACAGATGCTGTTCAACACAAGTATAGTTTATGCTGGTGGGGGTACCCCCACAAGAGGTGATAATATCTTGGACTTGGTATTAACCAACATGAGTAACCACTGCAGCAGTCCTATGGTATCATCCTCCCTGGTAAGATCCAACCATAAAGTGGTCTCTTTTGAAGTCACCATCTCCCCTGACCCCCCTCTAGCTAGGGTCAAACAAAAAAAAACTTCTCCAAAGCTGATTACAACCTCTTGACAGCTGGTATAAACAGCTTCACAGCCTCCTCCCCCACTGAAGGAACTGGCACCAATGTCCAAATCTACACCAAAGTACTATACAAGCATTTATATAGATGTATGGAATTACCTGACAGGACAAAATCATCCTCCACAAGGAAGAGTAAACCTGTTTGGTGGACATCTGCAATAAATAAACTATATAACAAAAGGAAAAAAAAATTGCTATGCAGGACCAAGAAGGAGCAGGCATCCAATTGGAAGCAATCTCTCCTTAGCCTGAGCAAGCAAATAAGAGCACTAGTGAAATCCTCTATAGCCAACATCGAGTCCAAATTACACATCTACTAGAGACAGTCATAAGACCTTCTTCACATATGTCTGCAATCTCAAACGAAGCACCCAGATTTGTTCAGAACTGGTGGGCAAGGACACCACATACATAAATGCTGTAGATATAGCCAATCTACTGGCTGACAGATTCAGTGAAAAATTCTCCCCTCTGTCCCCCCTATAAGTAAATCAGGACATCCCCAGTATCTGCTATCTACCCCTTATCTCTAGGGAACAGGTCATCACTGCCCTCTCTCTCAAAGGCAAAAAATACAGTCTCCATGGGACCCGATAACATCCCAGGCTGCATCCTACATGAACTCAGGCATGAATTTATAGTACCATTAGGCATCCTATTCAACCAAAGCCTGAGTACTGGCTTTGTCCCAACCTAGTGGAGGACAGCCACTGTCATCCCTTTACAGAAAGGTGAAGCATTCACCGATCCAGGAAATTATAGCCCCATAAGTCTAACTAGCCTGATCTGCAAGGCCATGGAATGGATTATCATGGACCTCATTAACAGGGACATTGGCAACCTCCAAGTACTTGACCTCACACAGTTTGGCTTTGCCAAGGGGAGGTCATGTCTGTTAAATATGGTCTACTTATTTGAGACAGTCACCAAAGCCATGGGTGTTGGGAAGGTGGTGTCCACTCCCTACCTTGACCTGGCCAAAGCCTTTGACACTATTCTCCACTCGGGCATAGTAGATAAACTCTCTCAACTAGGCATCAATCCATATGTTACCAGATGGGTAGCAAACTGGCTCACTGATAGAACCCATCTAGTCAAAATAGGGGAAGCCACCTCAAGCAGTAGACCTGTAATGAGCAGTGTACCCTAGGAATTGGTCCTGGGGCCTCTGTTGTTCGGGGTATACTTCTATGAGGTGCAGACCAAAACCAGTGGGCAATGGCTAACCAAGTTTGCAGATGAGTGCAAGCTGGGTGCAGTCATCTATTCCCCAAGTGATGTGGACATCCTCCAAGAGGGTCTTAAGCAAACAAATGACTGGTGCCAGAAGCATGGCCTCAAGCTGAATGTCAAAAAATGCATCATCATCCCCTTTGGGGAGAGTGACATCTCCACATATTATCACATTAATAACAATGGCCTAAGTACACAATCAGTAGTGAGGGATTTGGGCACCCAGGTTGATAACAAGCTGACTTTTGACCACCATATTGCTTTCATTGTACGGAAAGCTTTCTACATGGCCCACCTCACAAGTAAGGGTATTTCATCCAGGGACAAAGAGATGATAACATCCATGTACCCTTACCTTATAAGGCCAATTATTGAGTACAATGCCCCCTTCAGCATGTACCTCTCAAAGCACATGCAGCAGCTGGATAGACCACAGAGGTTCCTCATCAGGAGAATCCAGGGCCTCAAACACCTACCCTACACAGATAGGCAAAAAGCCCTGTCCCTCTACTCAGTTTCATACAAACTCCTCAGAGGTGACCTCTGTCTGGCATACAAAGCAATCTCAAACCCTGCCTTGATGAGACTGCTGCATATCCGCAAGTCAACCTCCACTCGAGCAACCCATAAGCGTTACCTCAACCTGGTCTGTGATATCTATAGGACTTGTTGTTGGGACAGATTTGAGTCCCAGAGACTCCCCCATCTGTGGACTAGACTCCCTCTCCATGTCAAGCAGAGTACCTCATTATCCCTTTTTAAGTGCAATCTGGATAACAGGACGGGAAACAGAAAATACACCCCTGGGATTCCACCTGTGTCTTTACTGGACAGGGGCTCTGGATGCTGACTTGTCTAAACATGGGTTAGGCTTATAAGGGCCTCAGGGCCAATAGCCAAGTAATCTCCTATGATCCTATAATAATCCACAAATAGTTTGTCTGCAATAACATATAAAATAGACGTCAGCCATGGCACATGTGATGAGTACTGTGATCTATAGTGTGTACGACTAGATAGGTAGGGGTGCTAATCTCACTGCAGCGCCAGTGTGTGTGTGCGCGCGCGCGTGTGTGTGTATGTGTGTGTGTGTGTGTGTGTGTGTGTGTGTGTGTGTGTGTGTGTGTGTGTGTGTGTGTGTGTGTGTGCGTGCATCCCCCTGCTAAACAACTGAGAAACCCTTGATGGCTTTCAAACTGCAATGGTTATTCACTTTTTGGCCCTGTAATTTGCTGTTGGTGTCAAACTGCCCTCTTCTACAAGGTCTGATGAAATCATCTACCTTAAGACTACCAGCTGCCATTGTAGCATCTGATTTAAGCTGTGATGTATACGATAAGTACTGTGATATATAGTGTGTAATAGTAGAGAGGTAGGGGTTCTAATCTCATTGCAGGCCAAGTGTGTGTGTGTGTGTGTGTGTGTGTGTGTGTGTGTGTGTGTGTGTGTGTGTGTGTGTGTGTATTCCCCTGCCAAACAACTGAGAAACCCTCGTTGGCTATCAAACCATAATGGTTCTGCACTTTTTGGCCCTGTAAGTTGCTGCTGGCTTCCAAACTGCCCTTTTCTGCAAGGCCTGATGATGCTATATACCTTAAGACTAGCAGCTGCCATTGTAACATTCAACTTAAGCTCTGGTGCATGCAATAAGTGCTGTGATCTATATATGTAGGGGTTCTAATCCCACTGTAGGCTACTCGGTGCATGTGTGTATGTTCATATGACATAAATAAGATCACCTCAGTAACTTGTAGCAGGTGGTTTGGCCCACCAAATGCTTGACCACAACTAAGGCTGCTGATGTCATCAAGCATAATATGCCCTAAACCGATAGTACTATCAGACATGAAAAACTTCTCTAAAGAAAATTTCACACTCCTCAAAACTGAGGTGAAATCCTTCAAAGCCCCTGGGCCTGTGGAAAATATGGCCCAGACCGCAGAATCCTTTATAAACGCATTCTATGAACACCTTCAGGAATGCATGGATCATGCGATCCCAAATAAAACCAAGACCCAATCCTCCAAAGGCAGACGTCCTGTCTGGTGGACCACAGCCATAAACAAACTATACAATAGAAGGAGGAAGCTACTAAATGATAGAGCAAAATCCCAAAAGGGGAAGGCATCACTGATCAGTATTAGCAAAAAACTACGGGCACTCATAAAATTGTCTAAGGCCAGCTTCGAGAGAAAATTGCACAGGACACTAAGGATAATCACAAGGCTTTCTTTAGTTATGTTAGGAACCTGGGTGGTAATTCCCAGATATGCTCAGAATTAGTCCAAAATGACAAAAAATACACTGAACCCACAGACATTGCCAACATCCTAGGTGACAGGTTCAGCGCAAATTTCTCCCCCCCTCCCCACCAAAAGGGCAAATATCTATCCCAGCAGAGTGCTGCCCCCTGACATCTCAGATGCTCAGGTAAGAGCTGCCCTCTCCAAAGCAAAAAACACAGCATCAATGGGACCAGACGGTGTCCTGGGCTGCGTCCTACATGAACTCCAAGAAGAGCTAAACCCAAACATAAAACTGCTGTTCAATCTCAGCCTTACTACAGGATATGTGCCCAAAGAGTGGCGTATAGCAACAGTGGTCCCTCTCCATAAAGGTGGTGCCTCAACGGATCCTGGAAACTATCGCCCCATAAACCTGACTAGCTTGGTCTGCAAAGCTATGGAAAGGATCATCATGGACCTCATAAATAAAGATATTGGGGACCTACAGACATTGGATCATACCCAGTTCAGCTTTGTTAAGGGCAGATCCTGCCTCTTAAACCTGGTTGATTTCTTTGAAACAGTCACCAAGGTTATTGATGAGGGGAAGGTGGTCCACACAGCCTACCTGGACCTCGCAAAAGCCTTCGATACAATACCCCACTCGGGCATTATAGATAAGCTCACCAGCTTAAATATTAACCCCTATGTCACTAGATGGATTGCAAACTGGCTCAAGGACAGAACCCACATGGTTAGAATTGCTGGAGCCATGTCAGACTCCAAACCAGTTACAAGTGGTGTCCCACAAGGCTCAGTCCTGGGACCTCTCTTGTTCGGTATATATTTCTCGGAGGTACAGGCCAACACGGAAGGACTGTGGCTGACCAAGTTCGCAGATGACTGCAAACTGGGCACCATAATCGACTCTCCAGCTGACACAAGCATCCTCCAAAAGGGCCTCATAGAAACAGGCAACTGGTGCCAGAGTCATGGCCTCAAGCTAAATGCCAAAAAGTGTATAGTCATCCCCTTTGGCAAAAACAAAGTGGCCACAAATTACCACATAGGTGGTAATCCATTAAGTACAGAAGAAGTAATTAGGGACCTGGGGACCCAAGTGGATAGCAATCTTTCATTTGACAACCACGTGGCCAAAGTGGTTAGAAAAACATTTCATATAGCCCACCTAATCATGAAGGGATTCACATCTAGATCAGGGGAGGTCATCGTGCCTCTTTACTCATCCGTCATTAGGCCCATAATTGAGTACAATGCCCCTTTTGGGATGTACCTTACCAGACACCTACAGCAACTGGAAATACCCCAAAAGTACCTCACCAAGAGGATCAAAGGGCTCAAACAGATGCCATATGCTGCCCGGTTAAAGAAACTCCAGCTCTACTCAGTGACATACCGCCTGTTCAAAGGCGATGCTGCACCTCAGAAAATCCAAATCCCATCGAGCTACGCACTCAAGAGACTTGAACCTCAGCACTGAAATAAATAGGACATGCTGGAGGGACAGATTTATAACCCAGAGGCTCCCTTCACTCTAGAATAAAATCCCAGTCCAGGTTAGGCAGAGTCCCTCATTGACTCTCTTCAAGAGGAATCTTGATGAGTGGATGGGAGATCATAGGTTTACCCTGGTTATCACTTCTGTGTCACTGTTAGACAGAGGCACAATATACTAACCTCGAAAAAGGGCATAGCAAAATAAATTTAAAATGGGTGGCGAAAGCCAAACACATTCTGGCTAGGCTTATAAATGCCCTAGGGCAGATAGCCTAGTATGAACCTATGAACCTTTGAGGTGTGTTGGGTTTATCACATATTGTGATCTGTAGTGTGTACCATTACATAAGTAAGTGTTGTAATCTACATACAGCCAACTTGCACTATGTGTGTGCCATGTCATGTCCTGTAAGCCGTAATTGGAAGTCATGCTATCCTCAATGTAGTTATGTTTGTGTGTGTGTGTGGCTGTTAGAGCAAGTTACATCAGCTTAGAGAACTATAGGATGTTTGAACTTTTCTAGTATAATGGAACTGTATACCTTTATTTACATGATCAGCACATATTGCCTCAGCCCAAAAGAGACACAAGCAGAAGCCCAGTGGTGAAATGACAGTCGCCCGGTCAATCATACAGTTGGCATGTGCTATGGTGCACTGAGGTACTCTGCTTGCCATTAGCCAGGGTTCTATTTCAAAGGTGGATTAAAGTCTGCTAGACAAATCTTTCCCACCAGCATGTATCATTAATGTCACATACTAGGTTAATGTCCTTAGAGTGATTATCCACATACTATACCACCTACAGATATGCAACATTTGCAATCAAGCATGGTCACATACTGCCCCATATGCAAGGCAGAGATCACCTCTGAGTAGTCTATATGCCACAGGCTACCATGACATCATTTCAGATGATTCCCATTGAACACATGCTGAAGATGTGGTTTCCTTGTGAGAGACCATACTGCTGTGTGCAGATGCCAGTAGTGCTTGAAAAGGTCCATTACCAAATGGCCATTGTACTCAGATATTGGCATGTTGAGGGAAGAGTACATGGAGGTTATGAGTATGTCAATTATGGGCGATTGTGTCCTCAGCTATGATACATGATTTCCGTCATACCACTGGGGAGACATGATGATCTCAGGAGCATTAGGTGTAAACCTGTGTGGCCAGGTCTGTGTGCCCAGTTCTTTCATTTATGGTCATTACTATGTCAACAGTCATTTGTTCATCAATAACCTTTTGTAGGATATTGACATAACTCACAGACTCCATGAGTGCTCATACCTTCAGGCATCAGTCAACATTGTTAGTTATAGACAGTCAGTATTAGCTTGTATTGTGGTTAAATGGATTCCAAGCAGTAGAGGACCCAGGACTGAGCCTGTTGAGCACTGCTGCTTATAGATCAGCTATTGGAGGTGGATATCCATATGCTGAGTATGTATGCCATTAATGGGCCAGTAAGTGACCCCTACAATGATAGTACCATGGATGCTTAAGTGGGTGGTTTGTGAATGACCCCTGAGTGGGTGATATAGTCAGATAGTTTGGCTCAGTCCAGGGGATTGTATGCCCTGATGTTCCCTCACTCAGGTCCTTGGAGACTGCCTCGGAAATGTCCACCACATTTAACACTCATGATCCCCCTGTCAGACATCCAAACTGTGCACAGTCAACTGTGTGTAGATCCCATATATGTGTGCTGATCAGCTCCATGATGAGTCCCCTATGGCCATACAGATATGGGTACTTAAGCAAAGAGGTCTATATTGCTGGTGATCAGTGCATGCACCACCTCTGTGCAAGGGTATAACAGTTGCCATTGTCCAGTCAGCTGGGGTCCAGCCTGTGGTTTCAGTATGGTTGCAAGGTGATCCCAATGGTGTTAGTAATCCTTGTCAGACCCCATGAAGGATGCAGCCCGGGATGTTAGCATGTCCAATAGATGATGTGTACCATCCATAGAGAGGCCATTTACAACCTAGTCTGTAGATATGGAAGGAGTGGAACAGGTGGTAGGAATGTCATGTGTCACATGTGGTGGGGACAGGGGATTGAAGTTGAAGCAGAACATGTGGGACTTCAGGTTAGCTATGGGCACAGACCCATTCGATGTTGCATCATTATGTATGAGTTCACCAACAATCTGGGCCTGTCCTTTGAGTTTACTCATGTAACTGTACTCTGTGTTGTGGTTCTGATTTGTGTGGGTGGCTAATTTTGTCACTTACTGTGTCTACACAACATCACAAAAATACTGTGGTGTTGTTTTAGCTGAGGAGGTTGTGTCTGCATTTTAGGGGGGCTCCCTCACCCCAAAGATCACACAGCAATGTCCACCTCTTACTGTATAGCCTGATAATGGCAGTTGTCCACCAAGCAGGTTTCCTGTGCCATGAGGAGCATGTGTTCCTCCTGTCAGGTACAGCTGAGTTTATGCAGTTGTAATGCTGCTGGCATAATGCATTGGTGTAGAGCTCTGCATACTTACCTGTCTCATTAGGGGGGAGATGTAGTCAAGCTATGTAAACCATCCCACAGGAGGTAATAAATGGCTTTGTTGAAATATATGTCTCTATTGTCTGCAAGGGGGGTTAGTGCTGGTAGTTTTAATAACACTAATCTGTGGTCAGATCCCACCAGGGAGGACTTCACACTGGGGGCTGCAGTGGTCACCCATATTGGTAAACATTGGAACACATGATGCAATACATTGGTTCCCCTTGGGGGGATGTCACCACACTGCTCCAGACCATTGCAGTTAAGGACATAGACTAACCTTTGGACAAGTGAGCTGCAGCATGACTGAGCAACACAGCTGGTGGTCACTTAATGTCACCCCATACCATGGTGAAATTATATATCTTGATAGAAACACGTACATACAAATACACACAATGGGTGTCTGGATTCATGGAGTTGCACCTGTAGCTGGCTATTGCTTGATTATGTGCCCTTCCAATACTGAATGGCACCTGCATTGTCTCTGGGAAATCACAGTGTTTCACAAAATATGTATGTGTATCTATTCTTAATGAGTATGTATACACCACCAGCATTACCGTGAACACTGTCATTTTGAGGTGTGAAAATGTGGATGGATGTGAAGTCTGGTATGGCTGTTGTGCTGTCCACAGCCTTAACAGATGTCCTTGACTGCACATGTCTGCATAATCCAGGGTGGGGACACATTCCACAGAATGGGGTTCAGTGTTGCCATACTCACCATGTAGCAGCATAACCATGATGTTGTATAAAGATGGGGTTCTCATTGCCAACTTTTCTCTGAACAGTGCATTTAAGATGCATTGTGGGAGTGTCTGTGGTAATGGCCGTTACTCCAAATCTCAGGGGTGAGAGATGAGCACCATCACTGGTGAAGTCTTGATGTCTGTAGAGCAAGGCATCCCAAGCAGACATGTAGCAGATCCCTTGACAATGACACCATACACTAAGGCGATTATTGACTTCCATCAATTTCCATGTGTACGGAGCCATCATCCCAGGTGAGGGTCAAATGCAGCCGAAAGCTATGTGTATACCTGCAAGAGACAAAGACTGGCTAAGCACAGTCATGTGTCTGCATACAGGCCAGTGAAATATTTCCCTAATCATACACACCTGCAGGAACTATGATGTCAACATTATATTAACTGATATCCCTTGATTTGTGGCAATGTGTGGTTAGGCTTGTTGTGTCAACCCACAGACAACTATTTGTGATCTTTCCCATATGTAGCTACTTGACACAGACATCAACGTGTCTCACAATATAATCACCTCTGGCTAAGAGGTGTGATTTTGTGTTTTGCCTTGGGTGTTTGGTGACAGAATGGTGCATACAGTATTATGTGTACTGTGCACTCCAGAGGCAGGATTTGCTGAGGTGTCTGTTTGGCAATGTATCTGGTAAGGAGCTACACACATGCAGGTGTGTGTGATGTGGTAGAAGTGGTGCAGGATGTGAGCTGTGCATGATGGTGGATGTAGGTTGTGCAGGATGTGAGCTGTGTATGCTGGCATAATGCTCATTGCCATTTGTAATGACAGCTGTTGGAAACACCATGGCAGCAATGTTTGAAATGCCATCACATCTGTCACACATTGTGTTTGTGTGCATAGGTGTACAGGGATGGGGACATTCCCCACATCTCAGCAACAGGTCTTGCAAAAGTAGGGTCACGCTGCTACACCCTTGGGGTTGACAGCCTGATATACAGTGTTTGTAGGTACACCTTGCAGTGAAGATGTGGATGCCCATGCATGCATAGAGGACTTGTTCAACTTTGCTGACATTACGTTGGCCTCACAAATATACAATGCCTGTAAAGCAACTAGACAGCACACTGGTTGTTGTGTGACATGATGCGGAACACAGACATGTTTTGGGTACATCATTGTACAATATGACATGCTTAGGATGTGTGGCAGGTGGGCACACATTGGCCAAAGATGGCTAGTCTGCTGCAATAGACCTCACAGCCATGTCATGCAGATATCCACCAGTAATCTGTTGAAGGGCAGGATGCATGACTAGTTGTGAAATTGTCACCTATGATGGCTCACCGCCAGTGTGCTGATTATTATAAGACTTGACATCTATGTTAATGGACATTGTACATTACATTGTGGCACTTACAGCAGTGCTACTAATCTCCCCTCTTGTTAGTTACCTATTGACATGCAACCAAACCTGGAGCAGATGGCATAACACATACAAAAACCAACTGATTGCCCAAGTTGCTAATCAAGGCATCTACTTGGAAAAGGATATGTGAAGCCTACAGAGCCTTTCATGATGTGGGACAGCTATGTGAGTGAACAAGCAGGCTGTGTCCTGCTTGTCATCATGAGCTTCATAGTAACATTTTGCATGTGATGACAGAAAACATATCTGAGCATGGTATCCTATGTGAGAGTGGTTTTGCTGAGACCAGCAGTAGTAGTTGCCAGGCACCAGCAAATCCATGGACTACCATGCTTAATGCAGTCTTCACAAGATAATTGTGTCCTTCCAGTACACACCACCTGGGTAGTGTCCAACTGCAGAATACCTGTGTAAAACCACCTCCTCACCTTCAAAAGTTATACATGCTACACTTTCCTAATGTGTTTGTCTGCACTCTGTACAGACACCTTGGATGACTCTTTTCTTGGAACATGCTGGAAGCAACTGCAATACTTAGTTGACAAAGAACACCTAGCATGTAATGTCAAGCAGTGTCCACAGATCTTTGAATCATGTGACATGAAATGCCATGAAAGGAATTAGCATGGATATGAGCAGTAACACTGCTGTACAGCTACTAACACTAGACCACACACTGTTTGTTATGCTCAAGGCCAAATCATGCCTACCAACTCTAACTGGTGGACTCCATTGAGTGTTACACTATGCAATGGATGACAGGAGTATTACTCACTCTACCTACCATGGCCTGGCAAGGTGTCTGACAATATTAGGCCAACAGGCCTTGCTGGAAACGTGTGTCGGTTATTTACAGAGTACAATGTTAGCTAGTGGATAGGCAACTGTCTGACAGTCATAATCTGGGAAGATAGCATTGAGAGAACTATGCTGCAATGATGCCAGTCAGCACTAGATTTCCCCAGACATCATTAATAGTGTACCTTTTTTAGGTATTCCCTCTCTGCAGTCACTGCCACTGTCAGTTCCTCTGACTGACTACATTAGTGGGTGATTGCATATCAGGAGCTGTCATTGAATCCCACACAAAATCAACAGTTATCCAGGATAGCCTGAGACACACATTCAGTTGTTGTCTGAGCCACTGACATATACTAAATACAAATGACTGCACAATACTATCCTTTAGAAAGTCATCCACCCCTGGAAAATAGTGTCTGCACACCACATAAAGTTGAGCTATTACTCATAGACTTATGGACACAAATAGTAATGTAGCCTTTCACTTTCACTGGTTGGTAAGATGTGGGGATATATTCAATGTTGTACAACTTAAACAGAAAGGTCTGTGATGTAACTCCCAGACTATCATTACTATACTGAATGTGTTGCATACAATGGCACCCTTGCTATATCACTACACAGGCATATCATATAACTGTAGCAGCCACAGAGGTTCCATGGTACAGCACTACACATTGCAGATAACATGTGCTATGGAGTTTGTGTCAAGACCAAACACATGTAAGTGTGTCTCATAAATGCTTTTGATGGGATGTGTGTGGCTGCCATACAGGGAGGTGTCAGATCCCACTGTGTACCTCCTGCATGTCCATGTCAGGACTAACATGTCTTACCTATCCTACACACCTACACCATCACGGTGGTATAAATAGTACATGCTGGAGAGACAGGCATGTAACACAGATAGTACACCCCACATTTAACAAGCTCCCCATGCATGGAAAGCACTCACCTGCTGTGACACACATCATGTTCAGGTTACACCACAGGATGCAGAACAAGTTAATCATAGCTGTTGTCAGACAAATGTCTGTACTGGACACAGGAAATTTGTAGATGGGTCATCTCCAGCACCACAGCTTGTAGATGTGTTAACTCCCAAAACCCTGGTGATACTAATGAAGGATATCAGACATTTTCACATATTAGGGATGCATGAGTACTCTGAATGAGGCCATTGCCCTTGTTAGCCTGTTATACACATATGGACTTATGGAGCCATGCACATACAGTGCTTGTACCTTGCTGAGGGCATATTTCTTCTGTGCTGACATTCTGTCCTGTGTTGTGATGTCTATGGCTTTATTGCCACTGTGTATCCATAGGTGTCCTCAACAGAATCCTGAAACAGAAACAAGTCCATGACACACTTTTCATTATGTAAGTATACAGCCATTACAACATCATACAACTTAAGGTGCACACAATAATGTGGCTTACTCATTACAAATGTCAGCATACAGTATCTGTCAGTAACCACTACAAGTGACATGGCAAAACAATGCATTACACAAGTACATGTTAATTTATATAGTCACCCTGTGCATCAGACACATAGCTTCATTTCCCTGCATCAATGATAAAGATGACAGGGGTATGCCTCTTAACCAATCTGTGGTTCTGAAATGCTAATTGCATCCAACACAGCTGATTTGCACTATCATCAGCCAATGACATGCAACTACTGTACAATATATAAGACTTTCATTTAGATTAGAAACCTTTTCTGATATGTTGTGCTGGATATTACCAGCTACTGCTACACAGAGGTGTGTGCTACAGGCTGCAGCAGCTGCAGCAGCTAATAGGCATAGGCAGAGAGTGTGAACACTTTGGAGGACAACAAGCTGTAGGAGTAACTGTGGGGGCTGTGTCAGCCTTGTTGTAGAGGCAGAGCCAGGGTGATGGTACCCATTCCACTCCAATTAAGGCATGTGTTTAAGGTAAGTATGTTAGGCTATGATATCATTAACAGAGAGCTAGGATACATGTTTGTTGTGTTCTTGAGCAACATGGGGGATAAATATTACATTATGTTCACCATTTGGGCAACTGTCGGGCCTTGCGTTACAGTCTAGTAGTCATTTGGAATGTATATGTTGGCAGGCCTTGTTACAAGCAGGGGCTTCATGTGTGTATGTCATTTGTGCAGCTGTGCTAATCTGTAATGTGAGTTTGAAAGGACTGTGTACTGTACTCTCATAACAGTGGGCGTCATTTGGATTACCTGAGTTAAAATCCTCTGTGAATGGATATAATGCATGACATGAAACTTTATGCACTTAGAGTTTTGTTATAGGGATAGGCGAAGTCTGTTCCTATCTGCAGGCCTGTTGCTTCCATCAGTGAAAAGCAGAAATTTCATTTGAAATGCATTGTGTGGATAAAGACTGCATGAATCTGTCATTAACTGCTGGTATCACAATAATGTAATTTAAATGCTACACACCACTGGATTTGAACCCAGGACTGTGTGTGACAAAATGTACTGTCCACACGGCATTTAACAGACTGAAGAACTGAGTCACTGTTACAGCAGGTGTACTTGGAAGATATAAGTATACACATACAGGCAGTGAAATACATTTTTACAGCCATCATTATGTGCATGGCTTTATATAGAGGTATTTCTGCACCAGGGTCCAAGTTGTACGTGCATTTTGCCATTGATGCCTTAGCAGGTGTATTTGTAAATGTTGCTGATAAAAGGGGACATTTACCTGCTGTTACAGACCTCACTTACATCCATTATTCTGTGTTTGGCTTTCTAGTGGTGTACTCTTGCACCAGACTTCAAGCTGCACTCCCAATTTGTCCATTTATCTTTAAGCAAGTTTATGCGACATGGAGCAACATGCAGCTCTGCTTAAACATGCTTAAGGAGTGTAATCTGCAATTACTATATTTTGCTTAAACCACCTGTTTTAATTAACAGCTGTGTGGCATGGCAGGTTAATGCAATGGTGTACAGGTGATGGTTTTGGGATCGAAATAGGGAACAGGTGTTTATTTTGTACGTTTATTATTTAAAACACATATATCAATATAGCTCCATTTAGCTGAGCTTATTGAAGCGTGCAGCATCACGCTAAAAATATATAAAGAAAAGAAAAATGAGGAGATAGGAAAGTGACAAAACAGGGTGCAAGAAGGGGGAAAGGACAGGGAAAGGCAGGTAGGTATGTGCAGGAAGGGTGTAGTAAAGAACCATAGCTATCCAATCCTTGTACAGCAACAACTCTGCACTTTAACAGATTTTTTAGCTGAATTTGGACTGTAACCTCCAGAGAGAAGGGTGAGGACTACACAAGTGTGTTGTCAAGCTAATTGGAATAAATTACGTGTGTACAGAGGACACATGCAAAATGGAGAGCTATGTATGGGACAATATTTTTTGTTTGGAATAGGTGCCCATTTTTTTTTTTTTAAGGTGAGAATGGAATGTTAGGGAATGGACATAGGTACATGTGGGGGAGGTAAGTCGAGTAGGTGAGGAAACTTTTGCAGACAGATAAGACAAACAAGACAGCAGACAGGGTTGGTGTGTGACACAAGTTGGGGGTAAACACCTTAGATAAGCAGGGTGTTGTGGAATCCCAGTCCAATGTGCATCCACAAGATAGTAGCATGATTCACACCCCCATGGGACTGTCAGCACTGCTCCATCAATGCCTCAAGGGTTGAGCCTGCCCCACCAGGATGGCCAGCATGCTCTCCATCTGATGCAGGTGTCATCCAAGCCTATGGTAGATGATCCTGTGCACCAAATCCGGCAGTTTGTCATGGGTGACAACTACCCTCCACCACCGCTCTCAGAGATGGGCCTGTCCCTGTTCATGGGCTGGTACTATCCGATGCCACAGGTAGTGCAGGGGCAGCAGAGTGGGCACCACCAAGCTGGGTTCCAGATGTGCTGGGACCTGGTGCCATGGACAGTGGAGGCAAGGTAGGCCGATCAAGAGGAACCAGCTGACCTTGACTCACTGTAGTAAGGTAGTTATAACAATGAGTTAAGGTTAGTAATAACCAAACCAATGTTGTATTAATAGAATGGTACATAATATTGATTAATCCAAATACATATTAAGGTATATTATGTGTAACACAACATTTAGTAACATATAAGTATGTTAACAGCAAGCCAGTATGAATTAAACTATTATATCAATAAAACAGTTAGTTTAACAAAATATGTTAATATTAAATCATAATAATAAATAACAATAATAAATTAAAGAAGATAAGGGGTGGAGAGAGAGAGAAAGAGAGAAACATACCACTTGTTACCTCGCAGGTAATATTGCTACATAGAGTACTACTACTTACTTTTACAGGTGTGCAGTGTCAGTTGTGAGTACAGTAACTAAAATTCTTCTATAGCTGATGTAACACATACATAACTCTCAAGCTATTAACATGGGACAGCATGGGCCAAGCAGTAACAAATGCAGGTACACAACTACACAGAAAAGTTTCACATAATGTGGACTTACACAACTACCAAGGTGTTTTGTAAATGGATTTAAAAATATATTGCATTCCATGTAATCATTTATGTGGTAATCATAGAACAGACAGATTAGGCAGCTGCAATTACATTATGAAAAGTTGTGACAGTTGAGAGGTATGTTTGTGTACATTAAGTAAACTAAACAGTCATCATGCCTTAGTCGGCAACCATGGGAGCAGAACCCAAAATCTGTGATTGCAGGGAAGATCTGCAAATAATATAACAACTGACTGCAGCAACTTAGAATGCACATGCAATTAATACAGCACAGTGGTGCAGCAGTAGAGTTGTCACCTCACAGCAAGGGGTTTTCTGGTTCGATTCTTGGCTGGGGTGCCTTCTGTGTGGAGTCTGTATGTCCTCCCTGCATTTGTGTGGGTTTCCTCCCATGTTACAAAGACATGCATCCAAAGTGTTTTCCCTTCACCTCTGCTGAAAATTGGCTTTGTTCCAAGTCGGACTTTCCTGGTTAACAAATGTTAAATAAATAAAATAGGAAAGCACAATGCTGCTTGACACTTTATTGGTACTGCTATTTATTACCTATGAACTCTACACACAATATCTGTCTGTAAAGAGTGGTACTTTACCCATATACCTTTTGTTCCTGGAGTGGGAGGAAAAAAGAGTTATGTAACAAACAGTGGCCTGGTGACAGCCTTAAACTGCAGTATGAGGTGAGCAGTACATTATTCAGGCCGTTACCTTTGCATTCTACAGCTATTACAGTTTTACACTTAAGTGCAGTGACATTAGAATAAACATGCATTGACTACATCCCTAATGCAAATATTAAGATAGGTTTACTTAGAAAAAAAAATGCTGCTTAATTTATTGGTACTGCTGTTTATTACTTGGAAACTCTACACATAATATCCGCCCATAGAGTGGGCTACTTCACCCATATACCTTTTATCCTTGGAGTGGGAGAAAAAGAGAGTTATGTGACTAAAATTGGCCTGGAGACAGCCTTGAACCATAGTATGAGTTGAGCAATACATTATTCATGCCATTAATTTTGCATTCTACAGCTATTACAGTTTTACACTTGACTGCAGCAACCTTACCATATTCATGCAATGCATAGAGCTGTAGTGCAATTATGTTATGACACCATAAGTCTGCTGTACACCTTTTTGCTCACTGTTATTGGTATTGTTTAGTGTTTATTACAATACAGTTGTCATTGTTCATTTATTGCACTATACTTCTAATTGACCATTTATTGCACTACAGTTTGTATTGTTTATTCTTTATTGCAGTACAGTTTTTTTATTCTTTATTGTTTATTGAACTACAGTTAGCATAATATATTTGTACTTACTAAACTCACAGCGCAACCTGGCGAGGTGCCCGGCATGGGACTGTACATTGCGAGCCCTCTCAGTTGCAGCTGTTGGGAGAGAAGCACACCATTATACATATGAGCTTGCATTTTAGTAAAATACTGGAAGAAATATGTACATATGTCTGGGGTATGTCAATCCCTTGCCTCTTGGATCCAGGTGTTCAAAGTTTCCCTCTTTCTATGCTTTAGGTCATCATAGTGGTGACAACACTACTCACCAGTGTGAGGGATAACAGTATCACTGGTAAGGTCCCTGGCCGACCAATCCCAGGCCTCAGCCTTACATTGAGTGGAAATAATCACCCTGTAGCAGTCTAGGTTTATAATTGCATATCAGGAGCCCAACAAAAACCCTGCACACCTGCACACCCCATCTCTGCACAAGAAAGCAAGCACTCTCTCCAATACTGCCTGGCACACTGTCAGTTAGAGAGACTCCAACACATTCTGCATTATTTCCTCCTATTGTTCTTAATATAGTCTGTTTTCCAATACTTACACACCATTCAGCAACATTCAAAAAGGTGCTGTGGCACTTAGCATTGTACAAACCAGGTAAGAGGAGCTGAACATCGGGAAAACTCTCACAACTGAGGTTTTAGTGAAGCTTATCAACATGCAAACAGAAGTGGCTGTTAATCATGTTTAAGCAGCGCTTAGCACCACACAGCTCTTCCAAATATCAAAGTTATGTTTTTTTTTTAATTAAACAAAGATTTAGATTACATTAAACAAATGGTATGTCTATTAGGGATTCAAGTCCAGGACTTGTGAAGTTTTAGGCTGTCCCTCCACCCATTTAGCTATTTGGGTAGCATACAAACTTGTGTACCTTCACATATGCTACTAAGCTACAGCAGTGCACCACACAAACAGGCTTAAACAGGCTTCAACAAAAGCAGAAATAAATAATTAATTACATCCTGTTTCTATTTTTAGATGTCTGGCAGGTGTCAACTGCATATGTATAAGCACTGCTTGGCATTCTTGTGCATTGTGCCATGCTGTGCAAATGGACATTAAATTAAAAAAAATTTAACAAAAATTAGACATTTAAAACACAAACTATTAATTCATAGCACATCTCAACTGCAGCAGGGAACATTACAGGGAGCTTCATCATGTACATAACATCTGACCAGCCTCAAATCTTCTGCCTACATGGATTCAGTATCACTGTCACTATGCTATCCTTGGCTGCGCACCATGATTAATATACATAGTGCGCTACTGAGGGGAAACCGAGGCTGTGTACATGGGTACATTCTGTGTAAGGTCTACATGGAGCCTACATGGATTTTATTGAATCCTGGGGAAAATTGTCCTCACAGACAATCCTCATATCCACCAGTTACAGACCGTTTTTGGCTGTGCACACATCAGCTGTCTAACTGTATATAAAAAGAGCCACAATAAAGTATTCCAACTGGTTTCACACAAATGCATACATGCACACTAATTCTGTAAATCCAGAATAATGACTGCTTAACTTGAACAAGTGACAGGAGGGTCAGTCATATATATTCACTAAAAGCCTCCACACCCAGCAAATAAAGCAAACCACATTGATTGTGTACACCTTGCAATAAAATAAAAATAATAACAATTCTCCATAATAATTTGTTTTAACACATAGACGCATGCTCACACACGCAACATACAAAGATGTGTCTATCAATTATAACAACTTATACATCTTTGACTATATACTACAGATATTTGATCGTGATCAAATTAGCGAATAACTACATAGATAACTATCACATTGGAACATATCTTCTCAGCTCACTGCTGTCAGAATACAGTGTGGAAGCTACTTCATCTCCTCAACTTACCTCTCAATTTGTTACAGAAAGCTAAAAGTAATAGGGGTGAAAGACCAAAAGCAGGGACAGATATTGCACTTAACTTAGAAAGTTGCTTAAACAGCACTCTTTGTATTACCATGCTTCAAATGAAGTCTATTAACTCTGAAAATCAAGGTTCTGTCATTTCATTTACAGTGTTTCTTATTGTTTTGCCAAAAAAATGTGTCAAGGAACATACCAGAATCTGAGGCAAAAATGAGATATTCTGCAAAATCAAGGACAGTTGAGAACAACTATGCCCACTGCAAATGCATATATGTACACATATATTTTTGAGTATCATTTCTGTCTTTTGGAGAAGACAGGAATAACTATTGAAGTGACTGGTTGTTTTAATAAACAGTTCAGCAAGTGGAGTGAACTGATTTCATTTTTAAGCCATTCCTGGAATTCTGTACATGTGCAATAGTATGCATGGAGTTCAATGTCCATACTTTTACTCTATGGAGTTGATTCCTAGTTATTGAAAAAAATAAAATATCAAAAGTAATTAATTCCTTGTGGGGAAGTTAATAAAGCTTACACAGTGTTTTTTACCATGTAGGCATTGTGCTGTGCTGCTTACATGAAAATAAGCAGGTTTAAGATTCAGTAAACACTGCTGAGTGGTATGCAAGCACGTGCCAACATGGGACGTTCTGTGGCATGCAAATCCCATCATAAGCAGATGAATGTCATGCAAATGAGTCAGGTAGAGTGATCCAGCAAGCAGATAAGCAGCTCTTTAGACCCTGTGTCAGTGTCTGTAGTATACACAGAAAAAGTCCATGTACAACAGTGTAGACAGACAAAAGGGGCTGTAAAAATGAAGATATACAACAGAAATGGCATACCAAATGCAGATATGAGTGAAACTATCCTCCCTTGTGTCTGAAAAATGAAAGGAAATAAGTTAAATTAATTTTATTTTTTAAATAATCTGGGGATGTTTGCAAGGAGCGCCACAGTACACAAACATGCTTTATAAAAAATAAAGTTGGAAAAAAATTAAAATTAATATTATGTGACAGAATTGTATTACAGAACCTTCTTGGAGCATTTACAATGGTGCATTGGTACTGTTGCTAATGTAGTAGGGCTAGGAAGCATATAGTTTCCAGGCTGTGAGCACGGACCCTATGCAAATGACGTAGAGTTACTGAATTGCATGAAGGGGTAATCGTGTCCACGTATCCCCCTTGTGTAGTCAGTGAACCATGTAGGTGTTTAGAAAGGAGGCAGCTGACATCAGAGGAGGGTGTGTCCAATAACTTCTAAGCTTATTTCAGCTTAGCTGTACCTGTTTGCACAGCGCACCACTGTGTCGAGTGTGTCCTTCTGGGAGGGTGCACTAACTTCTAAGCTTTGTTTAGATAAAGAGATGTGTGTTTCCATGTGTTTGCATGGTGCACCACCATGCTGAGCATGGAAGTCTGGCAGGGTGTGTACACTAAGTGCTAAGTATGGCTCACTGCAGTGCTGAATGTATCTTAAAGGCAATGACAAATCAATTAGTTTTGACCTCTGTTTAACTTAAACTAGGGCTATTAAATGATGATATACTAGGCAGGTGGAATGCATCCTAGGTAGCCAATCACACAGTCAGCACCTAAAGCAGAACACTATAAAGTATGCATACACCCTACAATCTGATTCTTCCACCATACTCAGCAATACTGGAGAACAAACTTGGGAATTTTAACTAAGCGAATGCTAGGGGCTACTGTAGGTCTACTGTACCTGTATGTGCTAGATGCTGAAGTCAGTGCTGCTGCTAGCAATAGAACTAGACAGAGAAGGAGAAGAGTGTTCAGGCCCAGGTTAACCTTCCAGGAGCTATATGAGCTGGGGATTATAGAGTGCTACAGGGTGGACAGGGACATACTACAAGAACACACTGATGCTCAGACCCAGAGTCAACAGAGGGGAGCTTATCCCAGTGGAAAAAATGTATCTGTAGCTCTTAGAATACTAGCTACAGGTACTTTCTAAAGACAAACTGGGGACATGATGCTGGTCTCACAGGCATCAGCATATAGGGTACTCCACCTGTTCCTGCATGGCATGCTGCCATATGGCAGTGAGCTCATTTATTTTCCCCTCACACCTGTTGAGAGGGCCAGCAATATACAACACTTCTACCATGTAGCACACTACCCTGAGGTACTGGGTGCTATAGATTGCACTCATGTACACATCAGGTCACCACCTGGTGAAAAGGGTAGAATCTAAGTCAACCACAAGGGGTACCACTCCAGCAACTACCAGGTTGTGTGCAATGCCCAAGGGATTATCATGAATGTGTGTGCTGTGAGCCCTGGCAGTTATCATGACTCCCATATCTGGCACTCGCCACAGCTGTACCAGATGTTTGCTAGGGGGGACATCCCACAAAGCTATTTACTGGTGGATGCTGGCTATGCACTGGAACTGTGGATGATGACATCCATTAGAAATGCACACTAACCCACCAAAGAACTCCATAATGAGGCACATGCACAAACTACAAACATCATAGAGCATGTGTTTTTGCTTCTGAAGTCACAGTTTCAGTGTCTTGATATATCTGGTGGAACCATGCAGTACTCTCCAGCCACATGTGCACATATGTTCACAATATGTGCCATGCTACACAATATGATCCTGTGGAAATAGCTGTGCCAGGATCAGCAAAGGGAAGAGATATACAGACCCAGCCCCCACCAGTACCTAGGTCACCACAGCCACAGTCACAGGAGGACTCGGAGGAGGAACCCCCTGATGATGTCCCTGTAGGCAGACATAGGCATGCCCAGTATATCCTGGCTGTGGCTAAGAGACATTGCATAGCACATTCACTGACAACCTATGGCCCTAGAGACTGAGACCTTACTCCTACTCATATACATATAGTAAAACTGTTGATGCCAGGCAACCCACACAAACTGTACCTATCCATGTATTGGCTGTGTACTGTCTGCATCACACAGAGTCAGCTCTGAACTACAGTCCTGTCAACTGCTGCATTCGCAAGGTAAGTCTCTAACCACACTACTTGCAAGGATTACTATAATATGGTATTACATGTATGGATCTGCTGCACTTATGCATGGAATTGTAGTGGACTATGTGGACAGAAGTAACATCCACATAGAATTACAGATACCCAATCCAATAGTATGTGTTCCTTAATGATCACTAGGCCTCATGGTGGAATATTCACTACATCATTCAAGGAAGATGGTAAACAGTGGGGTCACATGATATGTGGACTACTGTCTATCCCAGCAGATCATGTGCTGTTGTTCCCCCACCCCCAACACAGCAGTGTTCTCATTGCTTTAACAGTAAGCCAGCATTGGGATATCAGCAGACCAGGCAATCTCAGGACTGTACCATAGACTGCAATCACATATTATATGTCACACTTAATACAGGAATAATATTGTACATATTTCTGCTGTTGATTGTGTGATGAATGACTCCTCTCTGTCTGGCAGCCTGTGTGGCCCAGTGGACTAGGGAAGTTAGCATGGGTGATGGTGTTGATGGTTCTAATATGGAAGTAATCACATCTTTTGCATATGAGGTATTATTATGTTGATGTTTTTACAGACTGTCAGTCTGTGAGTGTTGTAACCTCAGTCACATATTAAGTACAGCAGACAGATGGGGAATGCCATGGACATTTTGAGTGAAGTACAGTACTGCAGAAACAGGGACAGATGTTGTCTGTAATACACAAAATCCCGGACTGAAGTACAGGTAGGTGTAGCCTGGAGTCACTTTATAAGTACTGACATTCCCACTGGGCATGCCTATACACTTAGTTAAAATGAGCACAGTTCTGTTGCCCTTTCATCAAAATGACCTGTTATGCATAGATATGTCTATACACACAGATATATGTGTAAACATATCCGTCTGTCACTATCTCTCTCTCACATACATAGTATATCTATCTTTATGTAGTGTCAAATTGATATATACTGATATTTATATCTATCTATATATATATATATATATATATATATATATATATATATATATATATATATATATATAGAGCTAGTTATATTAAAATGATACATATACTCTCCCCATATATCTACATAACACATATACATATAGGTTCATAGGTTCATAGGTAAGTACTAGGCTATCTGCCCGAGGGCATTTATAAGCCTAGCCAGAGTGTGTCGGCTTTCACCGCCCCATTAATTAATTAACTGATCCTCTGTCAAGCACAGCCAATGAAGAGATCTCAGAGGTGTATTTTCTGTTACCCATCCACTCGTTAAGATTTCTCTTGAAGAGTGTTAGTGAAGGGCTCTGCCTGATGTAATTTGGAATTTTGTTCCAAAGCATGGGGAGTCTCTGTGACAGGAATCTATCCCTCCAGCATGTTCTATTTATTGTTGTGGCGAGGTTTAGCTCACTAGAGTGCATGGCTTGCAGTGACTTGGATTTCTTTAGGTGGAGCATGTCCATCAATTCTGAGTTGGACATGGCTTTGTAAGTCAGGCAGAGATCACCTCTGAGTAAGTGATATGCCACTGAGTACAGCTGGAGTTTTTTTCAGTCAGGCTGCATAGGACATATGTTTGAGACCAGTAATCCTCTTGGTGAGGTACTTTTGTGGTCTTTCCAGCTGTTGGAAGTGTCTTGTGAGGTACATCCCAAATGGGGCATTGTACTCTATGATGGGTCTAATGAGTGACGAGTAGAGGGGCACTATAACCTCTTTATTTCTAGATGTGAACCCTTTAGTAATTAGATGGGCCACATAGAAGGATTTCCTAACTACTTTGGCAATATGATTGTCAAATGAGAGATTACTATCTACCTGGGTCCCCAGATCTGTTATTACCTCCTCTGTATTAAGGGGGTTGTCACCTATGTGGTAATTTGTGGGTGTTTTGTTTTCCCAAATGGGATGACTATGCATTTTTTGGCATTTAGCTTGAGGCCATGACTTTGACACCAGGTGTCCTTCTCAGTAAGGCCCTTTTGGCGGATGTCCATGTCAGCAGGAGAGTCAATTATGGCTCCCAGTTCACAGTCATTGGCGAACTTGGTTAGCCATTGTCCTCTTGTGTTTGCCTGTACTTCTGAGAAGTATATGCCGAACAGCAGGGGTCCCAGGACCAAGCCTTGTGGGACACCACTTGTGACTAGTTTAGAGATGGACCTGGAGCCTGCTATTCTTACCGTGTGAGTTCTGTCTGTAAGCCAGTTGGCAACCCATCTTGTGACGTAGGGATTTATGTTCAGGCTGATGAGTTTTTCTGTAATACCCGAGTGGGGAATGGTGTTGAAAGCCTTGGCGAGGTCAAGGTAGGCTGTGTGAACCACCTTTCCCTTGTCTATGGCCTTGGTGACTGTCTTGAAGAAGTCAACCAGGTTTAGTAGGCATGATCTGCCCTTAACAAAGCTGAACTAGGTCGGGTCAAGTGTTTGGAGGTTCACAATGTCTTTGTTAATGAGTTCCATGATGATGAGCTCCATAGCTTTGCAGACCAGGCTAGTCAGGCATATGGGGCGATAGTTACCAGGGTCAGTTGTGGCCCCTCCTTTGTGGAGAGGAGTAACCATTGCTGTGTGCCATTCTATGGGCACATAGCCTGTGGAGAGGCTGAGGTTGAACAGCGTGTTTAGGTGGGGGTTAGTTCGTTCTGTAGTTCATGCAAGATGTAGCCTGGGACACCATCTGGTCCCATTGACGCTGTGTTTTTAGTTTTTGAAAGGGCTGTTTTTACCTGTGAATCCGTGCTTTTTGAGACACTACACTTTTCCGGTATTGCTGTGGGCCCTTTTGGAGGTGAGAGGGGTGAAGTCTGCACTGCATCTATCTGCCAGGATGTTGGCAATATCAGTAGGTTCAGTATATTTTGTGCTATTTTGCACTAGTTCAGTGCATATCTGCAAGTTACCACTTAGATTCTTAACATAGCTAAAGAAGGCTTTGTGGTTATCTTTTGAATCCTTGGCTATTTTTCTTTCGAAGTTAGTCTTGGGTGATTTCATGAGGGACCTTAATTTCTTACTGATACTGATCAGGGATGTCTTTACTTCTTGGGATTTGCTTTATTTCTGAACTAGTTTCCTCCTTCTATTGTATAGCCTGTTTATTGCAGGGGTCCACCAAACTGGTTTCCTTCTCTTAGAGGGTAAGTTTTGGTTTTGCTAGGGATGGCATGATCCATGCATCCTTGTAAATGCTCATAGAGTGCATTTGTAAAGGATTCTGCATCTTGGGCAGCATTATCCTTTAGCGTGGGGGCTGTGAAACTTACCACCTCTGTCTTAAGTAAGGTGAAGTTTGCTTTAGAAAAGTTTTTTACTGTGGTTTCCTTAGTTGGGGGTGGTGGTGGGGTGTGGACATCCAGAGTGATTAGTTTATGGTCTGATCTAACCAGTGATGGCTTGTCGAGCATGTCGTCCCAGGCTGACAGACACTGGATCCCCTTTGAATGACTCCAGAAGCTTAGCCAATTGTTGAAAGTGATCATTTTTTTCTTTATACCATTCTTGGTGAGGGCAGGATGCTACTCAGGGTCAGGGTCTTACCAGCCTGGGCTACATGATCAGAGAGTTCTTCCATGTCTCTTTTCATGTAATCCAGGGAGGTACATCTCAGGTCATTCACACCAACATGAACAATGACAGAGTCATATTTGTACTTGTTCTTGAGTGACCAGAGTGCTTGTGTTATGTGGCAGATTCTGGCTCCCGACAGGCAGCTGACAGTAACCTTCTGCTTGTCCAGCTTAGTGAGTGGGACGTCAGTGTGCCTGACTATAGAGTCACCTATTACTAGTGTGTTAGGTATGTTATTTCGCCTTAAGGGCTGTGATTGTGCGGCACACTGATTTTATGCTTTATGTGGTCTCTGATGCTTTTGCAGGTTTTTATTTAGAGCCTCCGAGTATGATTTTGTGTATTTATGTGCATATTTTTCCAGTGCTGTTTTAGTAGGTCTGTGTGTGGCTGAAGTTGCGGTGCAAGTGTTAACCTTATCCTCTTGACTGTCTGTTCCAGTCTTGGGTGGAGACAGCTTAGGTTTCCAGTTTGGCTGTATAATTGCATCTCTTGCATATGTTAGTGTTTTGTGGTAGGAGGAGAGGCTTGTCTGTGTACATGAGGCAGTTGTAACATTGCCTCAGGATACCCAGATTCACCAGCTGGACTGGAGAGTGCACCTGAAGTTGCCCTTTGGTCATGCCTGAATAGTAGAGTGAGCTGCTTAGTCGCTTGGTTGGTGAGGGGTGAATAAAGAGCCTTGCCCTGCTGAGCAATCAGTGTCAGGGTATATTAGTGATTGATATTAGGTCTGAGCAAGTGCTGGGCGGTAAGATGCTTTTTGAGTGGTTAGGTTGAGAGTTAGACTAGTTTCAAGGGAAAAACTAAAGAGGAGACTTAGTGGAGCCGGGAATAATTTAAACGTAGCTAACTGGCACTGCCCGGTGCTCAAAACCGTGCAAACGTGCTTTTTATAGTAGGGAAATGAAGGAGATAGAAATTAGCCCAAAATGGCCAATAAACTACTAACTTCTGGGCTGGAACCACTCCTCCAGGGACAGATAGGTTGCTCAAAGCTCCCCTCTCTCCCAGGTGAACAGAGAAACTTCCTTCTATCCAAGTAAGGTATGGGCAACTCAGAAACTAGTATCAGAGCCCTAAATTCAGCACTAGCCTGAAAACTGGACTATACTAGCTTAGAAAGGCAGGAAACAAGGAATTTTTTTTTTTTTTTAAATTAAGGCAAAAACAGTAATAAATACACTTAAAACAGCTTTAAATGACTACAAACGATCAGAAAAGGCTATCACACTTTAATGTGTAGTCTACAACAGTTAAGCAAATTATTTAAACAAAAAACAACTTTTCAAAAGTGCAGGCAGTCAAATAAGTACAATGTGTGTAAAAAACAAGCTTTTAAATCACAATAAACACTGAAAAATCTGCAGTTAGGTGGAAAACAGTTAAGTACAGCAAGAAAGTACAGAAAACTACTACTTAATCACTCCAAGGTCTCTCTTCTAAGCTAGAAGGCTTAGTTTCATAGTTTCATAGTATAGTAATAGGCTATCTGCCCTGGGGCATTTGTAAGCCTAGCCATAGTGATGTGGCTTTTGCCACCCCATGAAATGGTGCAAAAATGTGCAGAATAAATCTAGAATACTGTGCCTCTGTCTAGTAGTGACACAATGAAGGTTCCCTTATATAATAGAATTAGTTTTCTGTGACCCTGTCTAGCAGTGACACAGATGTGACCCCTGGGGTAAACTTACGATCTCCCATCCACTCATCAAGATTTCTCTTGAAGAGAGTCAGTGAGGGGCTCTGCCTAATATCAACTGGGATCCTGTTCCAAAGCGTGGGAAGCCTCTGGGTTATGAATCTATCCCTCCAGCATGTCCTATTCATACTTGTGCCGAGGTTTAAGTCTTTAGCTCTCGTGGTCCTGATGGATTTGGATTTTTTGAGGTGGAGCATGTCCATCAGATCCTGATTGGACATGGCCTTGTACGTCAGGCAGAGATCACCTCTGAGCAGGTGGTATGCTACTGAATAGAGCTGAAGTTTCTTTAGTCTGGCAGAATAAGACATATGTTGGAGACCCTTGATCCTTTTGGTGAGGTACGTTTGTGGTCTCTCCAGCTGTTGCAAATGCCGGGTGAGGTACATACCAAATGGGGCATTGTACTCAACCATGGGTCTGATGAGGGAGGAATATAGGGGCACAATGACATCCTTGGATCTGGACGTGAATCCCTTCATGATGAGGTGTGCAAGGTAGAATGTTTTTCTAACCACTTTGGCAACGTGGGTGTCAAATGAGAGGTCGCTGTCTACTTGGGTCCCTAGGTCTCTGATTACTTTTTCCATACTCAGTGGGTTGCTGTCTATGTGATAATTTGTGGGTACTTTGTTTTTTCCAAAAGGGATGACTATTCATTTTTTGGCATTTAGTTTAAGGCCGTGACTACAGCACCAGTTGTCCGTTTCAGTGAGGCCTTTTTGTAGGATGTGTGTGTCTGCTGGTGTATTGACTATGGCACCTAGTTTGCAGTCATCTGCGAACTTTGTCAGCCACAGCCCTCCCATGTTTGCTTTAACATCTGAGAAATAAATGCCGAACAAGAGGGGACCCAGGACAGATCCCTGTGGGACACCACTTGTGACTGGCTTTGAGTCTGACATTGCCCCAGTGATTTTAACTTTATGGGTTCTATCCTTTAGCCAGTTTGCAACCCATCTAGTGACATAAGGGTTTACTTTTAAGCTGTTTAGCTTATCTATGATGCCTGAGTGGGGTATTGTGTCGAAGGCCTTAGCCAAGTCCAGGTATGCTGTATGGACTGCTTTGCGCTCATCAATGGCTCTAGTGACTGTTTCAAAAAAGTCAACCAGGTTTAAAAGGCAGGATCTGCCCTTTACAAAGCCGAACTGGGTGGGGTCAAGTGTCTGTAGGTCACCTATGTCTCTGTTTATGAGTTCCATAATGATTCTTTCCATAGCTTTGCAGACCAGGCTAGTTAAGCTTATGGGGCGGTAGTTTCCAGGGTCTGTAGAGGCACCCCTTGTGGAGTGGGACCACTGTTGCTGTACACCAGTGTTCAGGTACATATCCCAAGTAAGGCTAAGGTTAAATAGCATTTTTATGTGTGGGTTTAGCTCCTCTTGAGTTCACGAACACGCACCCGGGATACCATCAGGTCCCATTGATGCTGTGTTTTTGCTTTGTTTAGGGCGGTTCTCACTTGGACATCTGAGATGACAGGGAGATTACATTCAGCTGGGATAAGTATTTCTTCTTTTGGGGGTGAAGGAGGGGAGAAATTTGCACTGAACCTGTCAGCCAGAATGTTAGCAATATCTGTGGGTTCAGTGTATTTTTTGTTGTTGTGAACCAACTCTGAGCATATCTGAGGGTTTCTGCCCAGGTTTCTAACATAGCTGAAGAAGGCTTTGTGGTTATCTTTAGTGTCCTTAGCATTTTCTCTCATAGTTTGCCTTGGATGTTTTTATGAGAGAACATAGTTTTCTGCTAATGTTGATCAGAGATGTCTTCCCTTCATGGGATTTCGCTCTGACGTGCAGTAGCTTCCTTCTTTTGTTATACAATGTGTTTATGGCTGAGGTCCACCAGACAGGATGCTTACATTTGGTGGAGAGGGACTTGGATTTGTTTGGGATTGCATGATCCATGCATTCTTGGAGATGTCCATAGAAAGCATTTGTGAAGGATTCGGCAATGTGGGATGTGGTATCCACTGGCACAGTGGGCTTAAAGGATACCATCTCAGTCTTAAGAAGAGTGAAGTCTGCTTTTGAGAAGTTTTTCACTGTGGTCTTTTGTGCTGGGGGTGGAGGTGGGATATGTATATCCAGGGTGATTAGTTTGTGGTCAGATCTCACTAGTGAGGGGTATACTTCTGGTGTGGAGCATATTTTCCCCATGTTTGTGATGATCAGGTCTAGTATATTATCTCCCCTAGTGGGAGAGGTGACTAGTTGTTCCAGTGCATTTGAATTTATGAATTCCAGGAACCTTTGGGCTAGGGTATTAGGGCTAGAATAATGTACCCAATCTATGTTTGGGTAGTTGAAGTCTCCCAGTATGATGGTATTTTGTGATACATTCATATCCTCCAATGTCTTCAGGAAGGCTGAGTGGGGTTCTTGAGATTGGGAGGGTGATCTGTATCAGTTTAAGGATTTCTAGTGCTACCCAGTAGGTTAGTTACAGGAAAGATTGGAAACAAGCAGAGATGTAGTCTTTTAAACCAGAAAGTTGAAAGAGATGGACAAACTGTCCAAATGGTCAATAAGCTATAATTTCTGGGCCAAGAACCTCTCCTCTCGTGGTAGACAGACAACCTAGTGCTTACCACTCCCACTGATAAGCTAAAAGACTTTTCTCCAGCACAGAAAGCTTACCAACAGTCCTGGATACAGCAACTCTGTATCTGGACTAGGCTAGTTACAGAAAAGTTGGGAAACAAGCACAAGTGCAGCTTTTAAACCAGAAGGTTGAAAGAGGTGGAAAAAAACTGCCCAAACGGCCAATAGCTACAATTTCTGGGCAAGGAACCACTCCTCTTATGGTAGATAGGCTACCTGATGCATACCACTCCCACTGATAAGCTAGAAGGCTTTCCTCCAACACAGAAAGGCTTGGGGGGCTGAAAAGCTTACAAAGAGTCCTGGATACCGCAAATCTGTACCTGGACTAGACTAGTCACAGGAAAGGTGGGGAACAAGTACAAACATAGGCTTTTAAGCCAGCAAGTTGAAAGAGATGGAAAACTACCCAAATGACAAATAAACTACTATTTCTGGGCCAAAACTCACTCTTCCCATGGAGGATAAGCTACCTAGTGCTTACTCCTCCCACTAATAATCTAGAAGGCTTCCCTCCAACACAGAAAGGCTTGGGGGGCTCAGAAGCTTACTAACAATCGTGGATACAGCAACTCTGTAACCGGACTAGGCTAGTTATAGGAAAGGTGGGAAACAGGCACAAGTGCGGCTTTCAAACCAGAAAGTTGAAAGAGATGGAAAGAAACTGCTCAAACAGCCAATAGCTACAATTTCTGGGCCAGAGAACCACTTCTCTTGTGGTAGATAGGCTACCTGATGCATACCACTCCCACTGATAAGCTAGAAGGCTTCTCTCCAACATGGGAAGGCTTGGGGGGTGCTCAGAAGCTTACAAAGAGTCTTGGATATAACAAATATGTACCTGTACTAGACTAGTAACAGGAAAGGCAGGAAACAAGCGCAAACACAGGCTTTTAAATCAGAAGGTTGAAAGAGATGGAAAAGCTTCCCAAACGGCCAATAAACTATAATTTCTGGGCCAGAAACCACTCCTCCTGTGGTAGATAGATTACCTAGTGCTTACCACACCCACTGATAAGCTAGAAGGCTTCTGTCCAACACAGAAGGGCTTGGGGGGCTCAGAAGCTTACCAACAGTCTTGGATACAGCAAATCTGCACCTGAACCACACTAGTTATAGGAAAGGAGGGGACCAAACGCAAAACAGACTTTTAACCAGAAAGTAGAAAGAGATGGAAAAACTGCCCAAATGGCCAATGAACTACAATTTCAGGGCCAAAACCCACTCTTCCCATGGTAGATAGGTTACCTAGTGCTTACCACTCCCACTGATAAGCTAGAAGGCTTCCCTCCAACACAGAAAGACATGAGGGGCTCAGAAGCTTACCAACAGTCCTGGATACAGTAAGTCTGTATCTGGACTTGACTAGTTACAGGAAAGGCAGGAAACAAGCTTAGATTTTTTTTTTTACAGAAAAGCAGCTAAAACAGCAGTAAATGCAAGTCAAATTGTAATGCAGGCTAGCACACCCATGTGTGTAGCAACACTACAGCAAATACAGTTCAAATAAATGCAATTAAATTAACAAATGACTCAAAAACAAGTGCAAAAGGCAGTAAATTAGAAGGCTACTAACAAGCAGTAATAAGTGCAGAGTAAGAGTGACTGAACAGATAGCATGCAGAAGAGCAACTAAGACAGTTACAGTAAGAGCAGCTGAATAAAAAAAATATATATATATATATATATATATATATATATATATATATATATATATATATATATTTTTTTATCATACACACACAGCTATATTTATATATACATATACATTCCTGTTATATACATAAACATGTGTGTGGATGTCTGTATTGTCCTACATACCCTAATAATGGTGATCAGATCTGTACTATCACACATCCATACTGTTGCTCAAAGGAGCCAAACCAACGGTGCAACAGTACATAATCCACTTACCTACAGACACCTATGTCTGCTGAATGTCACCAAGTAGACGGTAACAAGTGAGCAGGTGGTGTAATGTATAATGTTGACAATGCATGCATAGACAGGGCACATTGTTCCTGCCCAAACGTTTGACTATCTAAGTGCAAACAGCTACATATGGCCATACTGGTTATTGTACACAGATAGCTAGGATAATAACAGTTTCTCACTGCTAGGATACTAGATGCAGATTATGGTATGAAGCAGTATCACTCTGCAAACCACAGATGCTGTTCAACAGAAGCCTAGGTTGCGTAATACTCAACTACTGTGCCTGCAATCACATATACAACAGAATTAACCTGTGGCATGTGCAATAATTATGATCTATAGTGTGTAAGATGAAATAGGTAGGGCTTCTAATCTCACTCCAGGCTACTTGGTGCATGAGTGTGTATATCTCTCCAAAACAATTGACATACCCTCATGGGCTGTCCACCTGCAATGATTACGCACTTTTTGGCCATGTAACCTGCTGCTGGCTTCCAAACTGCCCTCTTCTACAAGGCCTAATGAAATCATCCACCTTAAGACTACTAGCTGAAAGTGTAGCATTAGACTTAATCCATGGTGCATGCAATAAATATTGTGGTTTATAGTGTGTAAGACTAGGTAGGTAGGAATTCCAATATCACTCCAGGTTGTTGCTGTGTGTGTATGTGTGTGTGTGTGTGTGTGTGTGTGTGTGTGTGTGTGTGTGTGTGTGTGTGTGTGTGTGTGTGTGTGTATGTACCCCTGCAAAATAACAACTGGCATGCCCTCATGGACTATCTACTTCCAATGGTTATGCACTTTTTGGCCTTGCAACTTGCTGCTCACTTCCAAACTGAGGTGTGTTGCATGCATCATGTACTGTGATCTGTAGTGTGTACTATTACATAGGAAACTGTTCTCATCTACATACAGCCAACTTGCATTGCATATGTGCCTTGGCATGTCATCTATACAGTGATTGGAAGTGATGCTAGCCTCGATGTAGTCATGTTTGTGTGTGAGCCTGTTAGAGCATTTTACATCATGTTGTGGAACCATAGAACATTTGAACTTCACTAGCATAATGACCATACAGCCTTCACAGTCATAGGTGTCTTTTGATCAACAGTTACAGGATCAGCACATATTGCCCAAGTCCAAGAGGGACACGAGTAGACACCCTGTGTTGAAATGATGGTCGCCAAATCTCAAATCTCAAGCACAAGCATGTAGCATCAACATCACATATGAGGTTAATGTCCTTACAGTGAGTTATCCATCTACTATGAGATGATAGGCAGCATATGCAATCAAGCAGGGTCACACATTGCTCCATGTGTAAGGCACAGATCACCTCTGAGTAGCCTATATGGCACAGGCAGCAATGACACTTATTGTAGATGATCCCCATTGAACACGCACTGATGACGTGAAGTGTCCTTGTGAGGGACCATACTGTTGTGTGCAATTGCCAATACTGCTTGTAATGGTACATCAGCAAATGGCCATTGCACTCAGATATTGGCATGCTGAGGGAAGAGTACTTGGAGGTTATGAGTATTTCACTTACAGGTGACTGTGGCCTCGGCTATGCCATATTATTCCTGCCATACCACTGTAGAGGCATGGTGATCTGAGGCACATTAGGTGTAAACCTGTATGGCCAGGTCTATGTGCAAAGTTTGTCTACCTCTGAGTATGTAAATCACATGTTGCAAATGATGTGTTACTTAACAGGTACATAGTTCTAACTGATGGAAATTATGCCACTAATATATTTGCATGGAGTTTATGGCCTTTAGTATGTCAACAGGCATGTGTTTGCAATACCGTCTTGCAGGATAATGACATACCAGAGATACTCTATGAATGCTTCCAATTTTCAAGCATCAGCCAACATTGTTAGCCACAGTCAGTCAGTAGTTGCATGTATTGTGGTTAAATGGATTCCAAGCAGTAGAGGACACATGGCTGTGCCCTGTTGAACACTGCTGCTTACACATCAACTATTGGAGGCAGATGTTCTTATTTTGCATATGTGTGCCATCAGTGAGCCACTTACTGACCCCTACAATGACAGTATCATAGATGCCTAAGTGGGTGCTTTGTAAATGTTGCCTGCGTGGTGGATATAATCAGATGGCTTGGCTCAGTCTATGAGATTGTATGCCCTGATGTACCGTCACCCAGGTCCTTAGTGACTGCCCTGGAAATGTCTACCATGTGTAACAGTCATGCTCCCCCTGTCACACATCCAAACTGTATACAGTCAACTGTGTGTAGCACACATATATGTGTGGTGATCAGCTCCATGATGATTACCCCTACAGGCATACAGATATGTCTACTTAGAGAAAGAGGTGTATAGTTATGTTGGTCAGTGGATACACCACCTCTGCGCAAGGGTATAACAGTTGCATTTGTCCACTCAGCTGGTGTGCAGCTAGTGGTGTCAGTATGATTGCAAGGATTTCCCAATGGTGTTAGTGATCCTTGTCAGATTACATGTGGAAGGCAGCCCGGAATGTTAGCATGTGCAATAGATGCTGTATATCTTACAGTGAGAGGCCAGTAACAAACTGCTCTGTAAATATGGAAGTTATGGGACAGGTTGCAGGAATGTCATGTGTCACATGTGGTGGGGACAAGGGAGTGTAGTTGATGCAGACAGTGTGAAAATACAGGTTAGGTATGAGTACAGACCCATCATATGTGGCATCCTGACATATGAGGTCAGCGACAATCTGGGCCTGCTTTTGAGGTCACACATATTACTACACTATGTGTTGTGATTCTGCTTTTAGTGGGTGGCTAATTTTGTCACTTACAGTGTCTACACAACATCACAACAACATTATGTGTTTTGTTTAGCTGAGGATGTAGTGCCTTCATGTTAGGAGGGGCACCCTCATCCCAAATGTCACACAGCACTGTTCACTTGTTATTGTACAGCCTGCTAGTGGCAGTTGTCCACCAGTCAAGTTTGCTTAGCCATGATGAGCCTGTGTCCCCCCTGTCACATACAGCTGAGTTCATGCAGTTGTAATGTTGCTGACATAATGTATGGGTGTAGAGCTTTGCATACTTGCCTGTCCCACCTGAAGGGGAAGATGCATCCACTCTATATCAACCATCCCATAGGAGGTAATAAATGGCTTTCTTGACACATATGTCTATATTGTCTGCAAGGAGGGTGTTAGAAAAATATGTATTTTGAATATATGTGAAGTACTAGTTTAGAAGCAAAGTAGTATGTAATGCATTTTATTCTATTAATGATATGACAAGGAGAATGAATTCATATGTAATTGCAAGAAGTTTTTGAAACTGCAATGTGCTTTATTGCAAGTTGGCCTCTGACCCTGGCAGCTGCTAGCTCAGCAAGTTCTAATGTTTATGCTTTTCATAAGTGATTATCTGCTGGGTCAGGAAATTAAGTGTGTGAAATAATGAAAATCTTCTGCTCTTTCCTGCTGGGACGATTGGCCTTGTACATGTTACTAGATAACATGCAGCTGTTGGGAAAGTGTTACAGGGGAACAAAGAGGTGTATTAAAACAACTGAATCTGCTATTGTATTTGAGCTAGCCTGGAACCTTGAAGAAGTAACTTCTACAGAAAGACGTTATATCTGACCAGGTGGTTAGCAAGGCTGTATTGTTACCAGAGGAAAACTTTTTTAAATATACAGCATCAGCATTATTGAATGAATAGAACACTGTTAGCTAAAGTGATGTAGATGCCCTGTGACTGACCACGTCAGTAAGGTGGGCACAACTTGAATGTAAATTACTATAAAAATTGTGTACTTCCTGCTTCATGTCAGACAAAATTCTGTACCTGTACGTTTTTTGCCTCCTGGTGTACACTAGTAAACATTTGAACCTGAACCTCCTGTGTATTGACCTTTTATTTTATTTAACAGTTTGATCCTTCTTAGCCAGAAACCCCTCAGAAAGCTACAGATCAGAGTGTACCGGTGGTCGAATACTGCGCAGGAGAAGTTACCAAAATGGTTCTTCTTGAGTGAAAAGACCTCTGACTGAATTGTCGTTTAAAGAGGCAGGCCACTTTCTGATCTGTGGCTGAAGAGCGGATATTGGACATCTCAATACCGGAGGCTCAGGTAGGAAGACTTTTGCCTTTTTTCTGTTTTAGATCAGGGACTAGGTTACAGTAAATATTATTGTCAAGATTTGTTATACAGATCAGGGACAAGGAATTACTGTGTATTTGGTCATAGATCAGGGTAACAGAATAAGGTAGGCAGTTATTCTAGATAAACTGTGAGAAGAACTGAAATTGTGGTACCACGTGATAAGAAGGGTTACGTAACAGTTTCTTTTAACATGGAAAATCAGTGCACTAAAACCTCGCGAGATCCGCCTCTAACCGATGACGCAAAATATATGCAATTGCAACGTCCTGATAATGTTAGATATTATATGAAGTGGGTTAACAAATATGAATTTGATGGCAAATTAGATAAATCTTCACTGGTTAAACTCCTTAAGCAACTTAAATCTGATGCGGAAGGTCAGGCGAAGAAGCAACGTCAATTAGGCATTCCTCAGGCACATAGGTGGATTGAGGAAGCAAACCGTAAAGAACAAAAGACTAAGAATTCAAAGGCATTATTCTTAGATAAAGAAGATAATAACATAGTAATAGCAATGGCTCCTCCTCCTCCCTTGCCCCCTCTGCTACCTTTTTCAGGGTATGAAGTGGGCGGACAGGCTGGTCCGCCTCCGCGTTATCCTGAGGTCTCAGCGAGACCAAAATCATTTGTCAGAGATCCTATTGAAACTAGGTCCTGGACACGTAAAACACATGGGGACACAGAATCATATCAAACAGAGAGAAATTTACAGGATGAGAGTGAGGAAGAAATGTGTCCACTTATAGAGGTTCCAAATCCTCAGGCAGGACAAGTAGGGCAGGACCCAACTCTCTCAGTATATAGGCCGTGGACACCAGAGGATATCCGGAAAGCTACTGAGGGAATTCCCCATCCAAAGGTTAATTTTATGAAATTTTTAGAAGATTTACAGGGTGTGAGGTTAAGTTACCACTTGAATGGGGAAGAAGTAGAAAAGGTAGTCAGACAAATTATAGGTCCAGATTGGCACATGATTTGTGGCACCTGGAATCCTCGTAATGCAGAGTTTAAACCACTCCCACATAGTGATGCAGAACTAGACAATAGAGTGAAGGGTCTTACAGACCGAATCTCTGAGAAATGGAAACCTAGAGCAGACTGGACTTGCATTAACCAATGCATACAACAGGAAAACGAGACAGTAGATGGGTACTATGCTAGATTATTGGAATGTTTTAATAACCATAGCGGTATGACAGTTCCTGAAAAATCAAACAAATGATTCCCTGTATGAACAACAATTGAAAAATGCATTTTTAAAAGGTTGCATTGCACCTATCAGTAGCTTTATTATGAAGCATATGATAGATCATCGAACAAGAAGGCTACAAGCCTTACTTGAATATGCTAGGCATGCTGAGAGACATTTTAATAGCAAAAAGAAAAAGAAAGCACAAGTCTTCACTGCTGAAGACGGAGCTGAAGTTTTCGTGTTACAGTCAGGCAAAAAGGGAAAGAAAAATGCCCAGGGGAATAAACAGTCTGACAAATGGTCAGAAGATTTTGAAGAAAGGAAAAAGAGAGATGAATGCTTTAAGTGCGGGAAGAAAGGACATCTAGCAAGGGATTGTAAACAGAATAAAAAGGTAACCACAGAAGATAAGGGAGATGTGGACTGACTATATGATAGTGAAGATGACAGTCCAAAGCCATCAAGAAAGATCAATAAACAGAGGACAAATGTAAATGTGATAGAAGGAATAGAGGAAGTGCAACAGGCATAGAGGATGAAGAAAGTGAAATCTTAGATTTAGCATTGTTGAGCCTAGAGCTCTACCTAGCAGACACAAAACCGGAAGTGACACTTCTGGTGGAGGGAAGGGAAGTCAAATTCCTGTGTGACTCAGGGGCGTCACGGACCCTGATACACCCCTCCAAGTTACCGGAGCATTCTGAATCTCCTGATTATATACTGGTGAAAGCTGCAAATGGACAGCTGTACCAGGAATCACTTTCCCATGATATAGCAATAACTGACCCTGTTTCAGGCATGACTCAAAAAAGTAAGATTGTCGTTTCTGCTAAGTGTCCAGTGAACTTATTGGCAAGGGACCTTATGCAGGCATTCGGCATAGCAGTAGTTCCAACTATGCAGGGTATGGAGGCACAGAGGCAAATAGATACTTTTGTAGTGCGGTTGGAGGGTGAAACTTTTTACTGGTACAGCCAGGACCTAGTTACGACTGGTCCAGGGGCAGTAACCGAGGAACTGATGAACATAGCCATCAGTAAAGCCCACTCCCTTGACACTGATCGACAGCATTTGCTACACTGTACTCTATACTACTGTCACACACCAGGACCTGATAGAGAATATGAGCAAGAATTGTTCAAAAATCGTGCAACTAGATTAGTGATACGTACTTTGTATTGGGATACTGAGGGAAACAGTGTGGTTAGCCGTTCATTACCTCAGGAATTTCTTGCATTGTATAGATCTAAGTGATTGCCACATGTCAGCTTAACGAAGAGCAAAAATGTAAAATGGGCAGACTTAGGAGAGAAGGTAACAAAATGGGAGAAGCAGACTGACTTGGAACTATCAGAACAGGGAATACAAAAACAGAAGTTAAATTGGTTGACGCAGACACACCCAGCTGTACACCTACAATCTAGCGAGGACAGCTGATTAGCATTCTTATTAGAAGAAGAAGAGAAAGCCTTGTGTGAGATACCAACAACTCTTTGGTCAGCAGGCAAGTCAGATGTAGGACTTATTCAAACAGCAGGACCAGTAACAATTACACCAAAGTCAGCATTTAGACCACAGAAAAGACAATACCCCTTGAGGAAATATGCAAAAATAGGAATCAAACCTATAATAGCAGCATTACTCAGGGAAGGAGTACTGGTAGAATCTCCTGATTCACCATGTAATACACCCCTATTTCCTGTTAAAAAAGCAAACCAGGAATGGCGGATGGTTCAAGATTTACAAGCTGTAAATAATGCAGTAATACCCAGAGCACCCACGGTGCCAGATCCACATACTTTGTTAAATGACCTGGAGCCCCAACAGAAATATTTCTCTGTGGTAGATATCAGTAATGCTTTCTTTTCGATACCTATACATCCTGATAGTCAATACTGGTTTGCATTTACATTTCAGGGTAAAAGGTATACCTATACTAGATTACCACAGGGATATTGTGAGAGCCCACTGATATTTGCACAAGAAATGGCTAGCAACCTGACAGGGTTCACCCCACCAGGAGGTAGTTAAATTCTGCTTTACGTAGATTACATTTTGCTAGCAGCCCCCACCCAGCGACAATGCAGGGAGGATACCATAGCACTATTGAAATTCTTAGCAACACAAGGACACAAAGTACAAAAGTAAGTTACAACTTTGGAAAAAACAAGTTAGATACCTAGGATATGTAATATCCAATGAAGGTAGGATATTAGATGAGGATAGAAAAACAGCAATTTTGCAAGCACCCAGACCAGCAACCAAGAAGGAAATGGTGTCCTTCTTGGGAACAACTATTTTTTGTCTGAGTTGGATACCAAACTATGCTTTGGAGTCAGCTCCTCTAACTGATTTAATATACAAAATGCCAATGGCAGCACAAGACTTATTACAATGGACACCAGAGGCAGAAACAGCTTTCTGCAGGCTAAAACAGTTGATAGCCTCTTCATTAGTTTTAGGACTCCCGAATTATCATAAACGTTTTTTTCAGACCATAGATTGCAGACAGGGATACATGACGTCACTGCTGACACAACAGCATGGGGATAAGTAATGCCCTATAGCTTACTATTCATCACAGTTAGACCCAGTGGCACAATCTTTGCCTCACTGTGTACAAGCAGTGGTTGCAGCTGCAATGGCAGTACAGGCCTCGGCCTCAGTGGTGTTATTCCACCCTCTCACATTGAGAGTGCCTCATGCAGTCGCGATAATTTTACTGCAAGAAAAAGTAGCATATCTCTCTCCTGCTAGACATCTTTCATGTATGACTATACTGCTGAGCCAACCTCATATGACAATTGAATGATGCATGACATTAAACCCATCAACAATACTTCCAACACCTGTGGATGGCACACCGCACAGTTGCCTGCAGGAAATTGAACAAATAACTTTACCCAGACAGGATATCATGGATATGCCCTTGGATGATGCCGAGGTGACATATTACGTGGATGGCTCACGCAGAAGGGGTCCTACAGGAAAGAATCTAGTAGGGTATGCGGTAGTTACAGATACTGAAATTTTAGAAGCACAACCCTTACAGCATAACTTATCTGCACAGGCAGCAGAGTTGATAGCTTTAACATGAGCTTGTACTTTAGCGAAAGGCAAATTTGTAAACATATATACAGACAGTCAGTATGCCTTCTCTACAGTACATGTTTTTGTGCAACAATGGAAAAATAGGGGAATGATAACATCTAGTGGCAAACCAATTAATCATGCGCAACTCATTTTGAACTTATTAGAGTCCATTCAGTTACCTACTAAAGTAGCTATTTGCAAATGCGTAGCTCATACAAAACAACAGGACAGAATTTCAAAAGGTAATGTGAAAGCTGATGCAGCTGCAAAGCAAGCAGCTTCAGACTCAGAAACTCTACTGTTAAACGAGGAATTATGACCCTCTGAGATTTTAGATCTAGAGATGTTAAAAATGATGCAGACACTTACTACAAAAGCAGAAAAACAAAAATGGGAAAAGTGAGGGGCAATTCTCGAAAATGGACTGTATGTCTCCAAGGAAAAAAAACAATATTGCCGTCTAATTTATTTAGATATGCAGCTTTGTTGAGCCATGGGCAGTGCCATGTCTCAACAGGGGGATGGTACAGTTAGTAAATCGAATATTCCAAACATATGGATTCACAAACTATACAAAAAACTTTTGTGCAGCATGTCATACTTGTAACAAGCATCATGCACAAGGGGCATTTAAACCTAAACAAGGAAGTTTCCCTGTACCAGCGTATCCGTTCCATACTATCTGTATGGACTTCATAGAATTGAATAAATGTGAGGGGAAGAAGTTTTATCTAGTAATTTTAGATATGTTTTCTAAATGGGTAGAAGCTTTTCCAACCAGAAATCCGGATGCAGCAACAGTGGCAAAAGCCCTAGTAAAGGAAGTAATTCCTAGGTTTGGCATACCGGAAAGGATTTATAGCGATAATGGTACATATTTTGTTAACCAGACAATCCAACAACTTGGGAAATTCTTTGGGATCTCCTTGAAAAATCATTGTGCCTACCACCCACAGTCTGCAGGACTGGTGGAAAGGTACAATGGAATCCTTAAAAGTAAACTTAGGAAACTAGTTACTGATTCTCAGAAGAATTGGGTAAGCTATTTGCCTTTGGCACTGCTGAGCATAAGAACAGTTCCGAATGTAAAGGGTTTGACTCCTTTTGAAATGTTTTTTGGGAGGGCATATTATGTGCCTCAGTGGAAAGCTCTCATGCCTGCAGAGCAAGAGGCTGACAGTTCATTAGCTAGTTATATGAAGAAACTGTTAACAAATAAATCTGTGTTGCAATTTAACTCTTTTTCAGATAAAGGACAGACCAGACCGGTGGAAGCAGTTTTGGCACCTGGTACATGGGTTTGGCTGAAGGTGACAAAGAGGAAGAACTGGGCAAGTCCAAAGTGGGAGGGACCGTACCAGGTACTGTTGGCAAAACCTACTGCAGTCAGAGTGGCGGAAAGGACGTCCTGGGTCCATTTGACGCACTGCAAACCGGTAAAGAACTTTCAACTTGACAAAAACTTTGTGACTGATACACAACAAGGGCAAAATGGCCAAGAGTAAAGCAAACAGAAATGCAGAGTGACCCCAGAAATATTGCATAATTATTTTGTTAACTGTGCATCTATTAACTATAATTGTGACAATTTTCCTCTTGTGGTTTTTCCTGCACTCAACCACACAAGTGAAAGTGAGAAGACGTGATGAACTGTCGATAGACTGGCATCCAAATTTTAACACATACCTAGCCATGAAGCGTGTATATGCAGAGACTATGAACATCTCAAATTGCTGGATCTGTACAGCTATACCAACAGCATATGGAGGACTGTTAATGTCCGCTGTCCCTCTGGGGATAAATGAGACTTGGGAAAATTTGCTTTTTGATACTGGGACTGTGAGATCACAAGACAAAATAGCATTATTTTTACCTGTTGCACAGAAGGGAATTGTGTGTTTTTACAAAAATGACACTCTCCAAGTAGGTTGGAGTAACTGTAATATAACAGTATCTTACAAATGTTACATTAAAGTCAGAAGTGGGGGTACTGTTTGTAATACTAACTATGCTTCATATCTGAGTTCAATGAAAACAACATTGAGTGCAGTACGAGAAAATCCTGTTTTAATCAAACAGTTATCTATTATAGATAAGAAAATGTTTCATGCAGGGATAACACGTATTAGTACCAAAGTAGAAAACTGTTATTTTATTTGTGGGAAAAAGGCATACAAATGGCTACCTGAGAATTGGTCCGGCAGTTGTTTTTTGGGTTATCTGGTTCCGGCCATAAGACATACTGCAGAATTACCTTTGGGTAAGATACAAAATGTGAGAGATGCAGCCCGAAAACCTGAAGGCCCAGTCGGAAAAAGTGTAAATCCAGTGGGATGGATTGAAGCTGGCTGGAAAGACCATAATTCCGTAAAGGACAAAGACAAATTGACTCATATGGACTTGAGTGATAGTGTTATATCTTGGGCAGGGATACTCCCAGCATATGGAGCAATCAAATCAATCTGGGAGTCGAGGAAGCTGTCAAAACTTCTCGAAGTAATGAGTAATGCAACTTTCTCTGCCCTCGAACTAGTGACTGATGAACTGAATGCAATGAGAACTGTTGTGCTGCAAAATTGAATGGCTCTTGACTTCACCCTAGCGGTGAGGGGTGGTACATGTGCGCTTATCAAAGAGGAGTGCTGTGCATATATTCCAGATAACAGGCACAAAATCAACAACCACCTGGAGGTAATTCAGCAAGTATCGGCCATGACTGAACCAGGCCCAAACCCACTGATGGACCTTTTCCAGAATTTGTTTGGGGGGTGGGGTTCCATCCTAATGAACATTTGATTGCTATTTGTGTGGAATTACTCATACTGGGAGCATGTGTTTGTTGTGGAATTCCCTGCATGAAAAGATTAATCAAAGATTTTATTGATGTATCTGTTACTGAAACTTTGTACCAAGATATTGAGATTGAAAAATTAATCCCAGATGAAATTCTTTCTGAAGTATAGATCAGATGACTCACCTAGCTGAAAATCCTCAGTGGAAAAGTTTAGGAGACAAAAATGAAATATGCATACTTCAAAATAGAATAAAAAGTATTAATAGGGAGGAAAATGTTAGAAAAATATGTATTTTGAATATATGTGAAGTACTAGTTTAGAAGCAAAGTAGTATGTAATGCATTTTATTCTATTAATGATATGATAAGGAGAATGAATTCATATATAATTACAAGACGTTTTTGAAACTGCAATGTGCTTTATTGCAAGTTGGCCTCTGACCCTGACAGCTGCTAGCTCAGCAAGTCCTAATGTTTATGCTTTTCATAAGTGATTATCTGCTAGGTCAGGAAATTAAGTGTGTGAAATAATAAAAATCTCCTGCTCTTTCCTGCTGGGACGATTGGCCTTGTACATGTTACTAGATAACACGCAGCTGTTGGGAAAGTGTTACAGGGGAACAAAGAGGTGTATTAAAAAGACTGAATCTGCTATTGTATTTGAGCTAGCCTGGAACCTTGAAGAAGTAACTTCTACAGAAAGACATTATATCTGACCAGGTGGTTAGCAAGGCTGTATTGTTACCAGAGGAAAACTTTTTTTAAATATACAGCATCAGCATTATTGAATGAATAGAACACTGTTAGCTAAAGTGATGTAGATGCCCTGTGACTGACCATGTCAGTAAGGTAGGCACAACTTGAATGTAAATTACTATAAAAATTGTGTACTTCCTGCTTCATGTCAGACAAAATTCTGTACTTGTATGTTTTTTGCCTCCTGGTGTACACTAGCAAACTTTTGAACCTGAACTTCCTGTGTATTGACCTTTTATTTTATTTAACAGAGGGGTATGTATCGGTGGTTCTAAGGAGACTGATCTGTGGCCAGATCCTACCAGGGAGGATCTCACACTGGGGGGGGGGGGGCTATACTAGTTACCCATATTGGTAAACACATGCTAAAATACATTGGTTCCCCATGTGGGGATGTCACAGCACTGCTGCATGGCATTGTTGGTAAGGACCTGGACCATCCTTTGGGCAAGTGAGCCGCAGCATGACTAAGCAACACAGTATGTACATATTACACTTTCCTAACATGTTTGCATGTACTCTGTGTAGACACCTTGCATGACTTTCTTCTTTCAACATGCTGGAAGTAACTGCAATACTTACTTGCACAGAGGACAACTGGCCTGTAGTGCCAAGTGGTGTGCCCAGATCTCTGAGTCATGTCACCTGAAATGCCATGATAGGAGTCAGCATGCATGCGAGCACTAACACTGTCGTACACCTACTGACACTGGACAAAGCACTGTTACTTTTGCTCAACACCAGATCATGCCTACCAATTTTAACCATCCGGGACCATTGACTGTTACACTATGCAATGGATGTAGGACATATGTCTCACTCCACCAACCATGGCCTGACAAGGTGTATGACATTATTAGGCCAGCAGGCCTTGCTGAAAACTGTATACATCATGTACAGAGTGTTATGTCAGCTGGTGGAGAGGCAAGTGCCTGACAATCATACTCTGGGAAGATAGCATTAGGAGACCTATGCTGCAATGATGCCAGTCACCAGTGGAGTTCACTATCCTCCATTATTGCCACATCCTGTCTAACTATTCCTTATCTGCAGTCACAACCACTGTCAGTGACCTCTGACTAAGTACATTAGCAGGCGATTGTATATTGGGAACAGTCACAGAATCCCACACAGAGCCAACAGTTATCAGGGATGGCCCAAGACAGTAAGTTGTTCTCTGAGCTACTGAAAAAAAGACTAAATGTCAACGACTGCACAATACTATCCTGTGGGAAATCATCCAACCCTGGAATATATTGCAGTGTCCACACACCGCACACAGATGAGCCATTACACATGGAGTTATGGACAGAGAGAGTAACGTAGCCTTTGACTTTCACTGGTCGGTAAGATGTGGGGATGCATTTACTGTTGTACAACCTATATTGATGGTAATTCCCATACTGTCACTGCTATACTGAATGTGGCAGTCATCACACCTATCATTGTGTGCAATGGCACCCTTGCTATGTCACTACACAGGCATATCGTACAACTGTAACAGCAACACAGGTTCCATGGTACACCAATAAAGAGTGTAGATATGTCTTATGGAGTTTGTGCCATGATTGTACATGTGTAGTCTGTCTCTGAAATGCTTTATAGGGGATGTGTATAGCTCCATACACGGAGGTGTCAGATCCCAATGTGTACCCCCTGCATATCCATGAAAGGACTAACACATGTCTCGCCTGTTCTACACACCTACAACATCACTGTGGTATACATAGTACATCCTAGTGAGAAAGGTATGTAACACAGACAGTACACCCTACACGAAACAGGCCCTCCATTCATGTGAAGCACACATCTGCTGTGACACACATCATGTGCAGGTTACACAATGGGATGCAGAATGTGACAATCATAACTGGTATTGGGCAACTGTCTGTACTAGACACAGGATATTTGTAGAGAGGTCATCTCTATCACCACAGCTTGTAGATGTTTGAGTTTCCAAAGTCCTGGTGACACTTATCAAGGGTAGCAGATTGTTCACAGATTTTGTTAGCCTGTTATACACATATGAATCTATGGAGCCGCACACTTATAGTGCTCTATCTTGCTGAAGATATATTTCTGCCATGACACTTGTACTGGTTAATGACAGATATTGTATGCTGGCATTTGTCACAGTTATGCCACATACATTTGTGTACCTGTGTCATGGCAAAATAACACTGTATTACACAAGTACATGTTAACTAATATAATCAATAACAAAAGAAACAAAAGTGAATTTGCAACGTCAAACACTTTATTTGCAACAGTAAAGCTTTCAGATATTATCCTTCATCAGTACAAACATTCTGAATTAAAATCTCATTTAAATATAAAATTAGTCACTCACATGATATCACACACAGCCAATAAAACACTGAAACTTGTTAAACCTTAATATCATCTTAAACATATCTGTTTAAATTTTAAAACAGGTTTGATAGAAACTATTCTACTAATTCCCGGTCGGTGATCAACATTTAAGTGTACTGTCCATTCATATTCTTTTGATTCTAATTTGTTATTTAAATCACCACCCCAAATGTCCTTTATAACCATATCCAAAACCCTAAAGGTGAAGTTATGATTTTCACCATTCTCTTTTAAATGCTGGGCAAAGGCATTACTTATAACATCCCTGTGAATTTCATATCTATGTTCCACAATCCTTTCTCTTAGTTTCCTAGCTGACTTTCCAACATAATAACTAGACTATGTTTGACATGTAGCTAAATAAACAATATTATTAGTATTAAAATTTGCATAGCAACTGCGCATATATTTCTTATTTGTTACAGGATGTATAAAACACTTTTATTTATTAATAATCTTGCATACTGAACAGTTATAACATGGAACAGTTCCTTGCTTAGTGGATGCAACTATTTTACTTTGAGAAAAATCTTTATAGCAAAGACGTTTCTTAAGACTTGGACAATTTAATGTATTTAATATTAATATAATGATATATGAACTGCAAATTAACAATGACATACCATTAGATTTATTTCATTATTTTAGTATTCCTTGTCCTGTGATACCAAGGCTATATGGAATTCCAAAAATACACAAATGTTTATGTAACTCCCAATGAGACCCATAGTCTCTAGAAGGGGATGGGTTACTGATTCTATATCTTTGTATTTGCAAGATTTTTAAGTAATTATCTAAAGTATGTTCAAAGTTTCATTAAGGATACAGTGGATTATTTAATCCAGTTACGTAGATGGTATGATATTAATAATACTGATAATTGCTTTTTTGTTACATTAGATATAGTCTCACTTTTTACTGTGATTCCTAATAACTATGGTATTTGTGCAATAAGGGATCTTTTGGTCAAAGAAGGTGGTATTAATGGTAGGGAAATTGAGACTTTATGTGAATTAATGTAATTAGTTTTAGAAAACAATGTTTTTCTATTTGATAATAAGTTCTGTCACCAAGTGGCAGGTATAGCAATGGATACATCTGTTGTGATGACTTATGCCAATTTGGTTTTGAAAAAATGGGAAGATATGTATATTTTTAATAGTACTTCGAGTTATATATCAAAATGTCTTTCTTTATATATCAAAAATGTCTTTTTTTGGTATGGGTGGGTAATGAGGCTAAGTTACTGGAATATGTTGAATTCCTGAACACCACTACTGACTTTCTTAGATTTAAACTAACCTATTCAATGTCTAAAATCAATTTTTTTAGATGTTAAATTATATATTAATAACTTGGGATTAAATACTACTGTATACAGAAAACTGATGCATACAAATAAATACCTTGATAGAAATAGTATACATGCCCAATTTGTTTTTAAGGGTATTGCGAAAGGGCAGTTTATTTGAATCAGTAGGTTAAATACTAATGATGATACTTGTCTCACCCAAATGCAAGAAGTAATGGAAGAATTTAAGAACAGGGGCTATGATGAAGTCCTTTTGGAAAGAACTTGTGAAGCTGTCCTTAATGAAAGAAATAATGAGGCACAACCATATTTCTCCACCAATCATTATCAGCATATAAGTCATAAAAATAATAATATGTTGTATTATGTTACAAGATATAGTAGATGTAGCAGAGAGGTAGAAAGTGTTATATGCAACAATTGGTGTATTTTATTGTCTCTTCCAGAATTAACAAAATATATAGGAAACTTTCCCAGATTTTCCTATAAAAATTGTTCAAGTCTTAAGAAACGTCTTTGTATAAAGATTTTCTCAAAGTAAAAGAGTTACATCCACTAAGCAAGGAACTGTTTTATGTTATAACTGTTCGGTATGTGAGATTATTAATAAAGACAAGTGTTTTTTATGTCCTGTTACTAATAAGAAATATATGTGTAGTTGCTATGTGAATTGAATACTAATAATATTGTTTATTTGGCTACATGTCAAGCATGCTCTAGTTTTTATGTTGGAAAGTCAACTTGGAAACTAAAAGAAAGGATTGTGGAACATAAATCTGAAATTTGAAGGGGTGTTATAAGTAATGCCCTTGCCCAGCATTTAAAAGAGAATGGTGAAAATCATAACTTCACCTTTTTGGTTTTGAATATGGTTATAAAGGACATTTGGGGTGATGATTTAAATGGCAAATTAGAATCAAAAGAATATGGATGGATAGTATGCTTAAATGCTGATCATCCACCAGAAATTAATAGAATGGTTTCTATCAAACCTGTTTTAAAATTTAAACAGATGTGTTCAAGATGATTTTAAGGTTTAACAAGTTTGAATGTTCTGTTGGCTGTGTGTGATATCATGTGATTGACTACTTTTATATTTAAATAAGTTTTTAATTCAGAATGCTTGCACTTATGAATGATTATATCCGAAAGCTTTACTGTTGTAATTAAAGTGTTTGATATTGGAAATTCACATTTGTTTCTTTTGTAATTGAGTATTTTAAGTGTTTCTTTTTTACCACATCCTGCTGTTGCTCTTGGGAACTAATATAGTCACCCCGTGTAACAGACACATAGCTTCATTTTCCTGCATTGATGGTGAGTTGCCAGGGATGTAGCACAGTATTATCATTTGCACAGGGTGCTGTGTGGGAGTGCAGCTGGCCTAGGCTGACCCAAATGATTGACAGCATGTGTGTGAGTCAGGAATGGAAGCAGATAAAATGGACCATGGAAAGGTGTTGTGTGCGTCTGTAGATGATCTGCATTTGACAGTGGTGTGTGTGTGTGTGTGTGTGTGTGTGTGTGTGTGTGTGTGTGTGTGTGTGTGTGTGTGTATATACACAGTCAAGCTCAGTGTTACCCCTACATGTGTATATGTTGGACAGCTTTGGACTGTACATGGTAGAGTTGACAGTTCGCTTTCTGTGGCCCCGAACACAGGAACTGGCTCTGCCAGTAGTTACACTGGCACCTCCATGCCCAAGGTTAGAAGCAGTACTAGTATCTGCCAGTGACTTCTGTCTGCTTGGACCATATCCCCCATGGGAACACCTGGACCATGAGCCCATTGCCTGCAATGTTGTGGTGTGTACAGTACATTCCCCTGTGTAGAGCTGGATGTACTGCCACTGCAGGAGTGTGATTTTGCACGGCCACATGGACTCTCAGTAGATGGGGTTGCAGACCTATGTCCATGAATACGATGCCAAACTCCAACCACATGTTCAAGCACAGACAATGTGTGGCCCAAGACAGATACTGTCTCAGCCCACCTTCTGCCCACTGCTTCAGTGAACCAATCCAGAGCATCCCCAATGCGGTGGAGGCAGTCATGGATGTCAGACTGTGCTGCATCCATAACCCTAAGCATACATCTGGTGTTCCATTCAGAACATGCCTGTGCCTCCATTATGACTCAAAACATGCACCAAGTGATGCATGACAGTACCTGCAACAGGTGGTGGACAGACAGCAGGCATCCTATAAGTACCCATGTCAGTCTGCCTGTGTGGGACCTCTCCAGCTCTCTGGCTATGGCCAGAGTCTACACTTACTGGATCCATAGTTGAGACACTTTCCTTTTCCATGTCCCCAACCTATGGCTGTCCAATATCTATGGCCTCTGGGGACTGGGTATGCGTGGGCATATTGATTGTGTGCAGTGACAATGAGGGCAGAAGAAGGATGTCAACCCCTGGGATAGATTCAGTCCCTGAAACTCCCACCTGTGCAACATTGGGGCCAGAATCATCATCAGAGATTGAGGAGAGATTGACATCAGGTTGTGCAGGGGGGCAGACACCAAATGGGGAGATAGGAAAGTGGCGAAATGGGGTGCAAACAGGGGAAAAGCATAGTGAAAGACAAGTAGGGATGTGCAGGAAGGGTGTAGGAAAGAACCATAGCTATCTATTACTTGTACAGCAATAACAATGCACATTGACAGAATTTGTACATGACTTTGAACTCTCACCCCCCAGAGAGAGAGATGAGGACAACATAACTGTGCTGTCAAGTGAATTGGACCAAATTACATGTCTTCAGTGGACACGTGTGAAATGGTGAGCAATGGATGGGATGATATTTTTTTTGGGACAGGTGCCCTTTTTTAAGGTGAGAGTGGGATGTTGGGGAAGAGACATAGGTACATGTGGAGGGAGGTAAGTTGGGTAGATGAAGATGCATTTGCAGACAGACAAGACAAACAAGACAACAGACAGGTATGGTGTGTGACATGTGGGGGGTGAACACCTTGGATAGGAAAGGTGTTGTGGATCTAAGTCCCATGTGCCTCCACAAACAGCAGCATGACTCACATTCCCACCTGTAGGACTGTCAGCACTGCTCCGTCACTGCCCCAGGGTGGTAGTGGTTTAGGGTGGGAACTAGGGTGAGGTTGCACCACCAGGTTGGCCAGGATGTCCTCAGTCTAGTGCAGGCAGCAGTCAAAACCACAGTAGACTGTCCTGCATGCCAAAACCAGCAGCCCAGCCTGGGTGACAACTCCCTCTTCACCATCACTCACAGAGGGGGGCCCATCACTGTCCCATGGAGTAGTACTACCTGACACCACAGGTAGTGCAGGGGCAGCAGATGGAGTACCACCAGTCTGGGTCCCAGACATGGTAGGACCCAGTGCCATGGCTGGAAGAGGCAAGGTAGGTGGATCAGCCAGAACAGGCCTACCTTGATGTGCTGTGTTAAATGAGGTATAGAAATACGTTAAGGTTAATAATAACCAAACTATTGCTAGTATTAACAGAATGGAACATCATATTTATTAAGCCAAATACATATTAATGTGCATTATGTGCAACACAACATTAAATAACATAACGGTCAGTATGTTAACAGCATGCCAGTAAGAATTAAACCATAAGGCCAACAAAACAGATAGTTTAACAAAATATGTTAATATTGAATCATAATAGCACATAATAATAATAAATCATATTTTACCAAAATATATCTAAACAAAATATATTAATATGAGATATTGATCGAAAGTTTGCTTGTTTGTTTGTTTAATTTAACTGTGGAGGCTGCCCTCTAAAGTGTGCTAGCCTGTGTAACTAATTTATCACTGTTTCTGCATTTTCTGTGTGTTTCTACCAAAAAAACAAAAAAACAAAAAAATAATCCTTGTTTTCCCGCCTCTCCTTGACAAGTTTAGACCAGTTTACAGGCATTGCTGTATTCTGGGCTGTGGTGTAGTTCCTGTGTTGTCCATTACCTTACTTGGATAGAAGGAAGTTTCTTTGCTCACCAGTGGGAGTGGGGAGCCTTGAGCAGCCTACCTGTCCTTGTGGGAAGTGACCTCAGCACAATAAGCTGTAGTAATTGGTTGTTTTGGACCATTTCTAGCTCTTTTGTAGTTCACTGCTTAAAATCTGCCTCTGGGCATTTTTTTCTGGCTGTACTGCTCAGACAAGCTCCATGTGGGTTTACAGAGTGGTCCTAGCAGCAGGGAACTCAGAAAAGCGACTACTTTTTTAAGTATCTTTGCTTTTTTTTCACTTGGAATAGCTTCTGTAGCTTACCCTGAACTAGCCTGAACTGTTTTTTAACTGATTACTCCATTATTTTAAAATCTGCACTTAAAGTTACATTCTAGTCGAATTTGATCGAAAGTTTGCTTGTTTGTTTGTTTAATTTAACTGTGGAGGCTGCCCACTAAAGTGTGCTAGCCTGTGTAACTAATTTATCACCGTTTCTGCATTTTCTGTGTGTTTCTACCAAAAAAACAAAAAAAAAATCCTTGTTTTCCCGCCTCTCCTCGACTAGTTTAGACCAGTTTACAGGCATTGCTGTATTCTGGGCTGTGGTGTAGTTCCTGTGTTGTCCATTACCTTACTTGGATAGAAGGAAGTTTCTTTGCTCACCAGTGGGAGTGGGGAGCCTTGAGCAGCCTACCTGTCCTTGTGGGAAGTGACCTCAGCACAAGAAGCAGTAGTAATTGGTTGTTTTAGACCATTTCTATCTCTTTTGTAGTTCACTGCTTAAAATCCGCGTTTGCATTGCTTTGCGCGGTTGTGCGCATAGCGCAGGACCGGTTAAACAAGGTTAAACTTTTTCTGGCTCCGGCAAGTCTGCTCTTCAAATTTTCCCTTAAGGAAGCTCTACTCTTAGTATAACCAGACTACTCACTATATTATAAGCCTAGCACTTGTTCTCAATACTTCTCTACTAAGTAAGCACTCTCATGCTAAGTAAAGCACTACATCTACTTACCACCCCTGTGAATATCCACTTTCCTTAAAGGTACAGCACTCCCTTATACTGTTCTAGCATGTCGAGTGGTAGATTACTGGCGTCATCTCCAGTTCAGCTGGTCAATCTGGGTATCTTGAGACAATGCTACAATTGTCTCATGTACACAGACAACCCTCTCCTCCTCCCAACAAACACAAATACATGTGAGAGATGCAACTATATAGCCAAACTGGAGGCTGAACTCTCTCAACTCAGGGCTGGCATGACCAGACAGGAGGAGATGGCAACCACACACACAACAATCCCAGTCCCACATAGACCTACCACAACTGCAAACCAAACACATAAAAACACAAAGACATACTCGGAGGCTCTAATAAAAAACTTACCAAAACAACAGAGGCTCCCAAAGAAGACATCCAAAAATCCACCACCTCAAAACAAAACACATGCAACACATACTTCAATAAATCAGTGTGTTGACCAATCGCAGCCCTTAAGGCCAAACACCTTGCCTGATACACTAGTAATAGGTGACTCTATAGTCAGACACACTGATGTCCCACTGACCAGGCTGAACAAAGAGATGGTGACTGTGAGCTGTCTATCGGGAGCTAGGATCCGCCACATAACACACGCACTCAGGTCACTCCAAAGCAAGTACAAATATGACTCCGTCATTGTCCATGCTGGTGTGAATGACCTGAGACGTACCTCCCTGGACTACATTAAAAGAGACATAGAGGAGCTCTCCGATTATGTAGCCCAGGCTGGTATGACCCTGACCCTGAGCAGCATCTTGCCCTCACCAAGAATGATACCACAATACAAAGACAAGATGATCAGCTTTAACAATTGGCTCAAGTACTGGTGTCATTCTAAGGGGATCCAATGTCTGTCTGCCTGGGATGATATGTTGGACAAGCCACACGGCTTTGCAAGGGATGGCTTACACCTGTCACCACTGGGCTTCCAGATATTGGCTATGGCTCTTGCCACCCCCATAGTGCCTTTTTAGGCAAGGCTCAAAAGACAAACCCACCTCCTTAGAAAACAAAAATGGAAAAAAACTAAGGGTAATGCTGCTCAACGCCAGAAGTCTAAATCTCAAGATGCAGGCACTTGATGCACTCCTCAGCATGGAGAACATCGACGTCTGTGCAGTAACTGAAACCTGGTTCAAGGCTCCTGAGAGCACCACAGCACTAACAGGCTATACCTTGTATCATGCTTTTTGGCCCCAAAACCCAGGCCGAACAACAAAGGGAGGGGGAGTGTCCATATTCATCAAGGACACCCACACCTCCAGGTTAGTAGCAACACATCAAGCATCAGAGACCATACAGGTGCAACTAACCATAGGCAAAACTGCTATACAACTGGTAGCATGTTACAGGCCACCCTCCCAATCTCAAGAACCCCACTCAGCCTTCCTGAAGACATTGGAGGATATGAATGTATCACAAAATACCATCATACTGGGAGACTTCAACTACCCAAATATAGATTGGGTACATTATTCTAGCCCTAATACCCTAGCCCAAAAGGTTCCTGGAATTCATAAATTCAAATACACTGGAGCAACTAGTCATATCTCTCATAAGGGGAGATAATATACTAGACCTGAACATCACAAACATGGTGACAAAATGCTCCACACCGGAAGTATACCCCTCACTAGTGAGATCTGACCACAAACTAATCACCCTGGATATACATATCCCACCTCCACCCCCAGCACAAAAGACCACAGTGAAAAACTTCTCAAAAGCAGACTTCACTCTTCTTAAGACTGAGATGGTATCCTTTAAGTCCACTGTGCCAGTGGATACCACATCCCACAATGCCGAATCCTTCACAAATGCTTTCTATGGACATCTCCAAGAATGCATGGATCATGCAATCCCAAACAAATCCAAGTCCCTCTCCACCAAATGTAAGCGTCCTGTCTGGTGGACCTCAGCCATAAACAAATTATATAACAAAAGAAGGAAGTTACTGCACGTCAGAGCAAAATCCCATGAAGGGAAGACATCTCTGATCAACATTAGCAGAAAACTACATTCTCTCATAAAAACATCCAAGGCAAACTTTGAGAGAAAAATCGCTGAGGACACTAAAGATAACCACAAAGCCTTCTTCAGCTATGTTAGAAACCTGGGCAGAAACCCTCAGATATGCTCAGAGTTGGTTCACAACAACAAAAAATACACTGAACCCACAGATATTGCTAACATTCTGGCTGACGGGTTCAGTGCAAATTTCTCCCCTCCTTCACCCCCAAAAGAAGAAATACTTATCCCAGCTGAATGTAATCTCCCTGTCATCTCAGATGTCCAAGTGAGAATCGCCCTAAACAAAGCAAAAAACACAACATCAATGGGACCTGACGGTTTCCCGGGTTGCGTGTTACGTGAACTCCAAGAGGAGCTAAACCCACACATAAAAATGCTATTTAACCTTAGCCTTACTTCGGGATATGTACCTGAACACTGGCGCACAGCAACAGTGGTCCCACTCCACAAGGGGGTGCCTCTACAGACCCTGGAAACTACGCCCATAAGCTTAACTAGCCTGGTCTGCAAAGCTATGGAAAGAATCATTATGGAACTCATAAACAGAGACATAGGGGACCTACAGATACTTGACCCCACCCAGTTTGACTTTGTAAAGGGCAGATCCTGCCTTTTAAACCTGGTTGACTTTTTTGAAACAGTCACTAGAGCCATTGATGAGGGCAAAGCAGTCCATACAGCATACCTGGACTTGGCTAAGGCCTTCGACACAATACCCCACTCAGGCATCATAGATAATCTCAACAGCTTAAAAGTAAACCCTTATGTCACTAGATGGGTTGCAAACTGGCTAAAGGACAGAACTCATAAAGTTAAAATCGCTGGAGCAATGTCAGACTCAAAGCCAGTCACAAGTGGTGTCCCACAGGGATCTGTCCTGGGACCCCTCTTGTTCGGCATTTATTTCTCAGATGTTAAAGCAAACATGGGAGGGTTGTGGCTGACAAAGTTTGCAGATGACTGCAAACTAGGCGCCATAGTCGATACACCAGCAGACACACACATCCTACAAAAAGGCCTCACAGAAATGGACAACTGGTGCCGTAGTCACGGCCTTAAACTAAATGCCAAAAAATGTATAGTCATCCCTTTTGGAAAAAACAAAGTACCCACAAATTATCACATAGACAGCAACCCACTGAGTACGGAAAAAGTAATCAGAGACCTAGGGACCCAAGTAGACAGTGACCTCTCATTTGACACCCACGTTGCCAAAGGGGTTAGAAAAACATTCTACCTTGCACACCTCATCATGAAGGGATTCACATCCAGATCCAAGGATGTCATTGTACCCCTATATTCCTCTCTCATCAGACCCATGATTGAGTACAATGCCCCATTTGGTATGTACCTCACCCGGCATTTGCAACAGCTGGAGAGACCACAAAACTACCTCACCAAGAGGATCAAGGGTCTCCAACATATGTCTTATTCTGCCAGACTAAAGAAACTTCAGCACTATTCAGTAGCATACCACCTGCTCAGAGGTGATCTCTGCCTGACGTACAAGGCCATGTCCAGTCAGGATCTGATGGACATGCTCCACCTCAAAAAAATCCAAATCCATCAAGACCACGAGAGCTAAAGACTTAAACCTCAGCACAAGTATGAATAGGACATGCTGGAGGGATAGATTCATAACCCAGAGGCTTCCCATGCTTTGGAACAGGATCCCAGTTCATATTAGGCAGAGCCCCTCACTGACTCTCTTCAAGAGAAATCTTGATGAGTGGATGGGAGATCGTAAGTTTACCCCAGGGGTCACATCTGTGTCACTGCTAGACAGGGGCACAGTAAACTAATTCTATTATATAAGGGGACCTTCATTGTGTCACTACTAGACAGAGGCACAGTATTCTAGATTTATTCTGTACATTTTTGTACCATTTCATGGGGTGGCAAAAGCCACATCACTATGGCTAGGCTTACAAATGCCCCAGGGCAGATAGCCTAGTACTATACTATGAAACTATGAAACTATAATAATAAATAAATTAAGATAATAGGTGGGGAGAGAGAGAGAACCATTCCATTACTAACAATGCAGATTATATCCCTGAAAACACTGATAACAAATACTCTACAGACGTGTAGTGTCAATTTTGAGTACAGTGACTACAATTCCCCTATAGCTGATGTAGCACCTACATACCTATCAAGCTGTTAGCATGGGTCCGTATAGGCCAAGCAGTGAAAAATGCAGGTGCACAACTGCACAGAACTCTTTCACATAATGTGGACTTACCTAACTACCAAAGTATTATGTAAGCAGATTTGGTAATACATTGCATTCCAGGTAATCATTCTTCTGGTAATCTTGTGACGGACAGATTAGGCAGTTTTAATTACATTATGAGAAATCTTGTCACTTGAGATGCATGTATGTGTACAGTACAGTACATAAACTATACAGCTGTCATGCCTTAGCTGGCAGACATGGGAATAGAACGCAATAGCTGTGACTGCATGGGACATCTGCAAATAATGTAACAATTGACTGTAGCAACTTAGTACAGACATGCAAGGAATAAAGCCATACTGGTAATATTTAGATTTATTTAGGAATCAGCAATGCTTCTTAACAGTTTATTCGTATTGCTGATAAGTGTCTATGATATCTAAACACAATCATATCTACTTATAGCATGGGCTACCTCAACCATACACCTTTTGTTCCTGCAGTGCGAGAAAATGAGAGCATTATGCGACTGATATTGGCCTGGAGACAACCTTGGACCATACTATGACTTCAGCAATACATGTTAGAGGACATTCATTTTGCATTCTAGAACTATTACAGTGTTATACTTTACTGCAGTGACAGTCAAACACACATGCATTGAATACAGCCATACTGCATTTATTAAAACAGATTTCTTTAGGAATCAGCAATGCTGCTTAACACTTTATTGGTATTGTTGATAAAAGCCTGTAAAGTCCACACACAATATCTGTCCATAGAGTTGGCTACCTCACCTAGATATCTTTATTACCTGGAATAGGAGGAACAGAGAGTATTATGTGACTGATACTGGCCTGGAGACAGTGTTACTCTTGACTGCAACAACTTTACTATAGAAAATCAATTCATACAGCTCTCTGCAATGGTTATGACAACACAATCCTGTTGTACACTTTTTGCTTACTGCTATTGGTATTGTTTATTGCAATACAATTGTTATTGCTTATTTATTCCACTACAGCTCTAATTGTCCATTTATTGCACTACAGTTATACTTGCTCATTTATTGCACTGCAGTTTTTATTGTGTATACTTTATTGCAGTAAATGCTTTACTCCTTCTTGCTTATACCACTACAGTTATCGTAATAAATCCATACTTACCACACTCATGGTACAACCTAGCTAGGTGCCTGGCATGGGACTCAACATTGCAAGTCCTCTCAGCTGCAACTGTTGGGAGATAAGTGCACCATTATGCATACCAGTTTTGCAGGCATTCAGCTTGCAGTTTGATAAATTTGTGGGGCATTCCCAGCTTGTGTCTCTTGGACCCAGGTGTCCAAGGTTCCCCTCTTTCTCCTCTTCAGTTTGCCATAATGGCGGCACAGTGGTGCAGTGGTTAATGCTGTCACCTCACAGCAAGAGGTTTGCTGGTTCGATTCTCAGCTGGGGTGCCTTCTGTGTGGAGTTTGCATGTTCTCCCTGCATTCGCATGGGTTTCCTCCGGGTACTCCGGTTTCCTCCCACATTCTAAAAACATGCTTCTGGAGCTTTTCTCCCCGGGCCTCCGCTGTAAACAGGATCTGTGAAACGTAGTCGGACTTTCCCGGTCAACAAATGTTAAATAAAAAAAAAAAAAAAAAAAAAAAATGACACTGCTCACCAGTGAGGGGGATACCTGTAGCACTGGTAAGTTCCCTGGCCAACTGGTCCCAGGCTTCTGCCTTACATTCCAAGCCCTGGAAACTGCCCTGTATAAGTCTTGGTTCATAATTCATTACCAGGAGCCCAACAAAGACCCTGGATTCCTGAACACCCCATTTCTGCACCTGAAGGCATGCACCCTCTCCAACACCACCTGGCATAGCCACAGATAATCAGACTTCAAAGAATGGTGAATAATTCCTGCCTAATGCACCTAATATAGAAAGTTTTCCTGTCCTTACACATCATTGAGCAACATTAAAAAAGTGCCACATTATTTAGCAGCCTGCACACCAGCTATGCAGAGCTGAGCAACATGAAAACTCACACAACTGAGGGTTTATCTAAGCTTAGCACTGCGCAAACAGTAGTAGCCATTAGCATGTTTAAGCAGTGTTCAGCACAGCATAGCAGTGCCATATTTCACAAATTTGTTTTTAAAATTAAACATATTTAATAAATTAAATTACTGAGATGTTATGACTGCTAAAGACTGAGGCCCAGGACCTCCTAAGCATTAGGCTGTAACTCTACCCATTTAGCTACTTGGATTTTAAGAAAACTAGTATACCTTCACATATACCAGTGGGTTATCTGTTAGAGTTGCAAAGCACTGTGCCATGCCATGCAAACATGCTTAAAAGAACCAGAAATAAATAATTAATTACATCCAGTTTGTATTTTTAGATGTCTGGCACCTGTCTGCTATGTATGTATGAGCACCATTCGGCTCTGAGGCACTCTGTGTTCTACAAACAGAAATTTAAAAAAATATGTAATTATGATAATATCCGCGGTGGTGGTGCTGCGGTAGTTTTGTCACCTCACAGTAAGATGCTGACCGGTTCGACTCTCAGCTAGAGTGTCTTCTGCGTGGAGACATGCATGGATGGGCGTACCTTCGTTAAAGGTTGTGCATTAGGGCTGGTAACTCAGCACGTAAAAATCAACTGCCAATCATTAGCGCACCGGAGTTTCGCTGTGGCGACCCCTAACTGGGAAAAAGCCGAAAGACGCAACAACAACATGTAATTATGATAATAAATTACATCTGGTTTCTATTGTTAGATATATAGCAGGTGTCAGCTGTCTATATGTGATCACAGCTTGACATTGCTGTGCTCTATACCACATCACACAAACATACAGATTTGAAAAAGAAAAATCATAAAAAAAAAATATTACACATTTACAACAATTCACAGCATTTCAACAGTAGTGGGGGACATTACAGGGAGCCTCACCCTGTACATAACATCTGACCAGGCATCCACAACCACAGGTTTGCCTCTACACTTCTCCCTGCACAGATTCAATATCCCTGTTCCTATGCTCTCCCTTGACAGTACGTTATCATTAATATGCATGACACGCTGCCGAGGGGGAACCGTGGCTGTGTACACAGATACATTATGTGTAGGTTCTAAACAGTGCCTACACAGATTTTATTTAATCCTTGGGTTTGTCCTTTTCTTTTTTACTGAGGGACTGCAACCCAGAGAAAAATAGCATACACAGTCTATAAAATACAGATTTATATAAATCTTTATATCTTTCAATTAAAATCCAGCTTATGTCTAAGCTGTATGTGTGATTTAGTACAAACATTATCATTGAGAACCAACCCATTAGAAGCATCTAAACATTACTGTCATTTTGTTTCCATTTCCAATAATTTATTTTAACACCCCTTCCCTGTTTTATATTCAACAGTCTCTCTTACATTGAAATGTAAACTTTCCTATTTCATATGTTAGTGGTAGCTCAGATGCATAAAAAAGGAACCACCATTACTTATTGCAAAAAAGAGTAGGCTTTTTCCTTACAAAACTACTGTACCTGTATTTAGTATAAATGTCAGTTCAGGTCTTCCCTAAAATAAGCCATCTCTACTGGGACAAAATAAGTCAACAGAAGTGAATAAATAAACAAAATAATTTTAGTAAATATGTAAACCACAGACTGTTGATACCATTAAAACAGCAACATTTGTGTTACTTAACTGACATAAGCTATTGTAAGCAAGCAAAATTTGCTTCCTGGAGTTTTGAATCATTCTAAGCATGGTATAAAAATAGTACACTGACGTCTAGACTGAAAGAGACACGGTTAATATTAATCTAGATACTGGGTCATAGACTAAAAGGGATACAGTTCAGGCAAATGAGACCTCAGTTTAATGTCTTACCCCAAAAATGGCACATCTGTCCTGCAGTACCCCATAAAATGCAGTACAGAGGCTTTACAGTGTATATTATTGTTTCAGGTATTTTGTAGACGTAATAGGGTACAAAGAACTAAGATTAATTTTTCTGCTTGCACTGGTTAAAAGCAGATACATACTTTAGGGCAATGCAAACTGCATTTGAAATACAAAGGCAATAAATTTTCTGTAATGTTTATAGTGGTGAGCATTGAAATTTTACAAATTTTTGGTACTGATGCCTGTAAGAACATGAAGCTTATAAAAAATCCTATATCAGTTAATGTTAAATGTGTATTAAATGAATTATCAGATGAAGATACAGACAGCCTTTATGAGAATCTGGAAACAAAAAGAAAAGACTGTTCACCAACAGTAGATTATGACTGTTATGCAAACAAACTTTTTATATAGTTGTTTTTTTTTTCATTTCATATCACTTTACGCACATATCCTAGGATTCAAAAAATGGCTTTGTTCATGTAAATTGCCTGCCACAGGCATGTCACTTTACTTGATCATAGAAATTTTGGTTCAGACATACCTTTAGTTGTATGTAGAAGACCTCATTATTTGCATGTTTCTGAACTGCTTGTTTCCACTACTTGTGCAAACAGTGTTTTTAAGTGGTAGTATCCTCTGGGAGTCCATGCATCATGTTGGTGCGCGCACACACACACACACACACACACACACACACACACACACACACACACACACAAACAGACACACACAAACACACCATACATCTGCAGACATGCACATGTACTACTGCACACAAACACACACTGGCACATCCCCCCTACGTCTCTGCTGAACTTCATTGCATTTCCTGCATTGCTGCTTCTACCATTGACTTTAATGCATGGCTACCCTCTTTTAGTTAAGTTACATTTTTTAGTTGACTCTGGCAATTTATGCAGCTGAGCAATTCTCTGAAGTGTACATCAATAGCTACAGATATTTTTGGGAGAGAGCACATGGCTAACAGAGAGAGAGAGAGAGAGTATTCAGTAAAATAATGTATGAACATAATTACAACATCCTTTGGGGTAATAAAAATAATATCCTATTTAGACACAGTTCTGTTTGTGAGGGTTTTGAAAAGTTCACCCTTGGTATTTTAGAAATAGTAACTCACAACCCAATGGGTGCTGCTTGGGAAAATAGACTAGAATGCAGAGAACTAGTCTGGCAAATTAAATAAGATGCTACTACACTCTCCGGGTTGAATGATAAAGTGTCTTTATTACCTGTTTCAAATTATGTGCAGCTAAGCTTTAAAGATGATATTTTAAAAATATATAATTTAAACATAAATTTGCATTTTTACATGGTTTTTACCTATTAGTGGAAATGTTTTGTCTTATTCGTGTAACTGTTTAAGTTAAAATGTATATAATAATTTATGTATAGTGACAAGTACTGATTTTGGGCTGCTGTATCTTTAAGAAGTAATTAAGAAAGATATGGTGTGCATATAAAAGGGAAAATTGGTTTAATCACTTAGTTCTGAAGAAGTTCCAAGACATTAGGAATGAAAGAGCTTAACTCATGATATTACGATCTTCTGACTGTATGGTCAATAACATTTATCTTATTTTTCATCTGGTTACCCTAATATCCTGATATCCATTACTGATCTCAAACAATTGCAAGCTGTTTTATTAAGGAGGAGAAGTTACCAAACACTTCAGTTGATGTGATGTGCTTCATTGCATCAAAAGCCTCAAAGCAACTTGCTGAATATGTAGATAGTATGGGAGGCAGGGTCAAATGTTGCTGAACTAATTGATTATATATTTGATTTGACAATGTTTCTGAAGAGTAACCTAGCTGGTTGACTCATTCAGCTGACTGTATTGTAGAATATAGTTTAATGAAAATGGTGTAAGATGTGAAGTACAGTTATTCATTAAGTTGTTGTTAAGCATTAGCAGTATAGGTGAGTAAGTATAAGTCTGTGTTAGCTACTGGCCTCTTTTAAGGTTGAGATTGTTTATGACTGTAGTATGGATGGGTTATTGCACACTACTTTTGGAATATGTCACTTGTTTTATTGACAGCGTGACCTCAGACATAGAATATAAAGTAGTGTGAGAATGTAGCCTTCTGCAGCATGTTATGTTCCTATTTGTTTGGGGAATGCAGTTTTAATGGAGGAGTTCTTGGTCAGGACTTTCTTTAAAATATCCTGATTTAAAAAATAAATTCCTAATAATCTTAACAATTTGGTCTTACAGCAAATGTCTTTGTCGATACAAATACATTTTAAGGAATTTACAATGAAAGTTTAAGAATCTACTTACTCAAACAATTTTTTGTGTTATTTGTTACATAATATAATAAAAACCAATAAGTATAATGATAAACATTCATTAATATTATAAGCTAAACTGTCCCATAAAAGAAAAAAAAATGAAGTGCTAAATGTCTTACTTTGACATAAAATGTATTGTAGGCATAAGATGTGGAGAAGAAAGAGGAATTATAAAAGTACAAAATCAGGTAAACTTTGAACTGTAATAGAATGAAGTTAACAATATGCACTTCATCTTTTTGTAAAAATGTACTATAAGAAGTATAAGGAATAAGTAGAAAATATGTTTGGGTACACTATGTGGTACACAACATTGAAGAAACAGAATAAGGTCATTGTATCTTATCTGGGCAGTTGCCTGAGCTTGCCAGGTTGGCTACAGAGGCTAGAGCAATGTTGGAGTACCATATGATTTTACATAGTCTCACACTGAGATTCTTGCTAATAGTAGTGAGGGTTCCAATATTAAACTTAAAGGACTCATCTTTGGTGACAACACCATGCACTGGCTGCAGAGCTGTCCAAAAGAAAGAGACTTCCAAGTTTATGGCAATATCTCCCCCTCCACTGCAGGCATGCTTAACACAGGATTACCCCAGGGATCTGCGTTAGGTGCTCTACTTTTTTCCATCTTTGTCAATGATCTCTCCCAAGAGGTCTCAAATAACAGATTAGTCATGTATATAGATGATATTCTTCAATCTACTACAAGCCATTCTGGCCTGAAAACCAAGTTACAAGATAATGTTACTCAATGGTGCAACTGATCATTTTCTAGCAGGCTTCTAATTAACTCAGAGAAAACTAATATTACTGTCTTCTCCAAAGCTTAGAAGTTACCCAATACTCCACCCATTCTCTTACAAGGTCATAAAAGGGACTACCATTCCCAATATCAATGAACAGTGATTTCTATGTCTTATACTTGATGTTTCTCTTTTCTGTAGTAACTGTAGAGATAATATAGCTAATGGTGTCCTAGCTCAACTGAAACTTTTTTACAGAATCAGTCATCTTTTGTAACCTTCTATCCTCTTAGCCATTGCTAAAAATATTTTAATACTTAAATTATAATAAGCCTTCCCCAGGATTCAATAAAATCTGTGTAGGCTCTATGTAGAGCCTACATGAAATGTACCCACGTACATGGTAACGGCTTCCCCTCAGTAGCGTGCCATACATATTAATCATGATACGCTGGTGAGGGAGAGCATAGTAACAATGATATTGAATCCATGTAGACAGAAGTGTTGAGGCTGGTCAGATGTTATGTACATGGTGAGGCTCCCTGTACTGCTCGCCTACTGCTGTTGAAATGTGCTGTGAATTATTAGTTTGTGTTTTAAATTTCTAATTTTTTTTGTCTTTTTTTTAATGTCTGTGTAGCACTGGGTGGAGTGCAGCAATGCCAAGCTGCACTGACATATGGACAGCTGACACTTACCAGACATCTAAAAATAGAAAAATGGATGTAATTAATTATTTATTTTTGGTTATGCTTAAAGCCGTTTAAGCCCATTTGTTCAGTGCACCATGGTAGATTAGTAGCAAATATGAAGATATACCAGTTTGTATACTATCCAAGTAGCTAAATGGATAGAGTGATGGCCTCAAGCTTTGTAGGTCTGGGTTTGAGTCCCTAGCAGACATGCTATTGGTTTAACATAATCTAAAGTTTTGTTTAATTTAAAAACATAACTTTTTTACATTTGCAAGAGCTGCACAGTGCTAAGTACTGCTTCAGTGTGATTAATGGCTGCTATTGTTTGTACATTGCTAAGCTTAGTTAAAACCTCAGTTGTGCAAGTGTTCATGATGCTCAGTTCCACTTAACTGGTTTGTGCAATGTTAAGCATTACGGCATTTTTCTTTGAATGTTGCTGAATAATATGTAAGGGTGGGAAAACAGCCTATATTAAGGGCAATAGGCTGTAATTCTGCAATACTTGGAGTCTTTTTGTCAGTATGACAGGTGGTGTTGGAGAGTGTGCATGTTTTTGGGCACAAAGATTTGGTGTGCAGGAGTCCAAGGTTTTTGTAGGGTTCCTGATATGCAATTATGAAGCTATGCTGCTGCAGGGCAATTACCATGGCTCAGAATATAAGGCTGAAGCCTGAGACTGGTTGGTCAGGGACCTTACCAGTGCTACTGGTATGCCCCACACTGGTGAGCAGTGTCATCCCCACTATGACAACCTGAAGCATAGAGGGGAATGTTGGACACCTGGGTCCAAGAGGCCAGGGCTGGGAATTCCGCAGACATATGTAAGTATTTCTTCCACTATTTTACAAAAATGCAAGTTGAATCCGTACAATACTGGTATGCATAATGGTGTGCTTCTCTCTCAACAGCTGCAGCTGAGAGGGCTCTTAGTATTTAATCTCATGCCTGGCCAGGTTGCGCCATGAGTGTGGTAAGTACAGATACATTATGTTAACTGTAGTGCAATAAACAATAAAGAATAAAAAACTGTACTGGAATAAAGAATAAACAATAAAAAGTGTAGTGAGATAAATGAGCAGTTAGAAGTGTGGTGCAATAAATGAACAATAACAACTGTACTGCAATAAACACTAAACCATATGAATAACAGTAAGCAGAAAGATGTGAAGCAGGATCGTGGTGTCATAATATAATTGCACTAGAGCTCTATGCATTGTATGTGTATAGTAAGGTTGCTGCAGTCAAGTATAAAACTGTAATAACTGTAGAATGCAAATGTAATGGCCTGAAAATGCATTGCTCAACTCATGGTATGGTTCAAGGCTGTCTCCAGGCCAATTTCTATCACATAATGCTCTCTTTTCCTCCCACTCCTGGAACAAAAGGTTTACTGGTGAGGTAGCCCACTTTAATGGCAGATACTGTATGTAAACTTCACAGATAATTAACACCAGTGCCAATAAAGTGTTAAGCAGAAATGTGTTTTCCTAAATAAATCTGACTTAATATTTGCAGTAGGGCTGTATTCATTGCATGTGTATTCTAAGATGCTGCAATCAGTTGTTACCTTATTTGGAGACGTCTCCTGCAGTCAGAGTTTTTGGGCTCTACTCCATGCATGTCAACTCATGACAGCTGTCTAGTTTACTTAATGTACAGAAACATACGTCTCAACTCTCATGATTTTTCATATTGTAATTACAACTGCCTTATCTGTCTGTTCCATGATTACCAGATAAATGATTACCTGGAATGCAATATATTTTTAAATCCATTTAAGAACACCTTGGTAGTTATGTAAGTCCACATTATGTGAAACTGATCTATGTAGTTAACTTAAAAAAAGCCAAAAATGCACCAAATAAAACCAATAAACCAGTCCAAGGTACCAATCGACCAGAAATTAGTCGGAGACCTTTTAAAATCCAATTTAATGTGAGCACAAAACACAAGCTAAAAAGATAAAACACATAAACAATTAAAATACAGCATTTTCATTTCAAACACTTCATCAGATGTGGATCTAAGGCAAATTGATAGATTTTATCTCCCTAATGGATAGACTGACCAATAAAAATCATTTAATAAAATACATCATAATGCTCATAAATATTAATGTTAATAAATAGGTTAAAACCATATAAAAACTTGTATAAGACAATGATTAAGTGTTGTTGATTCATGTTTGACTTTTAAGTCCAGGTGAGGGCACATTTAACAGTACTATAAAACTAAATAAATACATAAAATGTTTGAAGTACATCTTCTTCTTCTTTCGGCTTTTTCCCGGTAAGGGGTCGCCACAGCAGATCACCTGTCCACTCATGAATGGCATTGGAGTTTTACAGTGTCGAGTTGCCAGCCCTGTGCTCAACCTTCCACAGAAGGCACACACATGCACACACTCACACCTAGGGCCAATTTAGAGTGTCCAATCCACCTTTGGGATGTGGGAGGAAACCGGAGCACCCGGAGGAAAGCCACACGACCACAGAGAGGACATGCAGACTCTGCACAGAAGGCACCCGAGCCGAGAATCGAACCGGAGAACCTCTTGCTGTGAGGTGGCAACGCTAACCGCTGAGATACATAAGAAATAAAATCAGCACCAGCTTAAAAATGAGTGTAAAATAACACTTCAGCACACTCTAGTGGTCAGATTTAGGAAATACAAGCCCCATACAAAAAATAGTGTTAAAATCAATTGAACATAAAAACATAGAATCAATTTATTTTATAACTTTGCTGCCCTTAATTTTAAAAGGGGGGCAATGGAAATACTCTCATTCAAACCTGAAGGAGATGTGGCTTGTAGTGTTATCTGCCACCATAACCCTTTGTATTCTATTCTCTTTTCCCATTGTCCCCCTATGGCTTCTTTTTTAATGCCTTCCAAGACAAAAAATGCATAACTAGAATTAGCACAGGTTATAGAATGTTTAAAAAGGGCATTGGTTTCCTTCCTATTCTGTATATCATGGTGGTGTTCATATATCCTCCTTTTTAACTTACGTTCGATTTTACCTATGTAAAAGGAGTGACATACCTCACACAATGCTAAATAAATAAGTCCATTTGATTCACAATTAAAATAATCATTACTAGTTAAAACCCCATTTCTACTGTTTAAAATTATTTCATCCCTGTTAATTATATACCTGCATTGTGAACACTGTCCACATTTGTAGGTGCCTAATTTCTTTCTAGCATTTACCTCATTCCTGTCATTTTCTAATGCATTTTTCAAGCGTTCGGAATTTTTGCACTCAAATTTCAATTCCATATTAGTTATTTTTGCCAGGTCAGTGAGGCTTTTGAATTTTTCCCACTCCTCTCTAATGATTTTCTTAACTATAACATGACTAGCGTTGTATTCAAACACCATTGCTTTACTAAATTCATCCCATTGAGGGGGATCATTCTCGATATTGTCAGAAAGTTGTTGACCTAAAATGGATTTATATTTGTCATTTCTACCTTCCTGAACCTGTTTTTTAACATCTTCCAGCAAATCGTTTGGGTAGCCCCTTGCAGTGAGCAATCCTTTAAGAAAATTACACTGTTTCACAAACTCATTTGTGTCAGAGGTCATTTGACTTTCCCTTACATACTGACCCTTGACAATGTTTTTCTTGTAGTGGTAAGGGTGTGCACTATTGTAGTGCAGGTATTAATTAGTAAAAGTACTTTTTCTGTTCACCCTTGAATTAAACACATTATTTTCTTTATATAGTTCTAAGTCCAAGTATTGTAATTTTTCATCAGAAACATTATAAGTAAACTTAAGAAATAAGGTAGTTTTTTTTTAAATAATCAACAAATTCCTGTATTCCACTTTAGGTATTTGTCCAAAAAACACAGATGTCCGAAAGCCTCCTGTAAAAACTCCAACAATTCTTATATATAGAATCTAACACATATTTTTCTTCCCATTTAGCAAGAATTAGGTTGGCATAGGTGGGCACACATGCTGCCTCCATCGCTACACCTCTAACTTGATGGTACAATTCTCCTTTAAAATAAATAAAATTATATTTTAAAACTAACTCCATTAAATTGAGGCAAACCAACCTATCATTCTGGGAAATTTCAACCTCCTCATAGAGGATTTCTTCTAACATCTGCATTCCCTCACAGTGGGGTATACATGTAAATAAATCAATAACATCAATTGTGATGAATGTCACATCTTCCTTAAATAAGTCACTATGGACTTCCCTTAAAAGACCCCAGGAATCCTTTCAAATATTTTGCCTTTTTAGCCATATATTCTTTAACTTTAAGTCCACAAACTTAGCTAATGTTAAAGTTTTGGACCCCCCGCTGAAACAATAGGTCTCAGTGGGGGGTCCATTTCATCTTTGTCTATTTTGGGTATTCTCAGTGGGGGGTCCATTTCATCTTTGTCTATTTTGGGTATTCTGAAGATCGTGGGGATCTTAGGCTTATCCACCTTTAAATAATTGTAGGTATTAGCATCTATTAATCCTTCCAGTAACATATCTAAAATGGCTCCATCTACTCTACTGTAGGAGATAAAAATCAACAAATCCCAAAGGGATAATAACTAGGAACCAAAAGAAATCCGAAGAAAGGAACGTCCAACCACTTTAAAGCATTTTATTACACAACAATACCTCCAAAAACTAAGCGCTTTCACCATACAATGGCTTCCTCAGAGTTAATGAAGGACTACAAAATGACTGTGTATGTATATACTGACATCACTTCCTAACAAATAACTAAACAATAAATTAATTAAGCAGTAAGTTCTCAAAATAATAAATTAATGGTACTTGCTTGTTAAAAAATTCCTTGTTAAAAATGTTTAAATCAACATCACAGATAACAACCAAACAAGTCAATAAATAAATAATAAATGTAAATAAATATATGTGTATTACACTACGCAGTGCTTAGTCATATGATGTATATTAATACAAATATATATATATATATATATATATATATATGTATATGAATAATACCATTGATAATAAACTATCATGTTGTTAAAATCATAAAACATGCTCTCACATTCCGAGACAGTACAATAGCACCTAATATGTATAGAAATATATATAAAGTTGTTAAAATTGTTGAAATTAATAAATATATATCAGATATTTCATCACACAATTACATTGATCTATTACAATAATGATAATAATAAATATCAAATACATTTAATGAAATAAATATTGATTATGTACACAATACAGTCCTGGTAACAAATAAATGGAACAACCAAACCCCACTTGGTTGTTGTAAATTTGTTAAACTAAATAACTTCTTTGTTTCAGGAATGAGTGAATAGATATACTGTTGTTGAGGCCTGGAATGTTAGTGGCATTAAGCCTAATCTGCCACATTGCTTTTAAATACTCTACTCTCAGTTTCATGTTGCCACCTCTCCCTTTAAATAACCCTGTCAATCACAAAAAATATAAATATAAACCTTTTAAAGTTAGGGCAAACTAAAGTGTGTGTATATAAAGCATTTGTTTTTTCTTTGTTCTTGATGGCTCTAATATGCTCAGCAATTCTCTCCTTAAGTTTCCTCATGGTCTTTCCTATATAAAAACCTGGGCAGATGCTGCAAGTGGCCACATACACCACTATACTAGTATTACAACAACACCTGCCCAGACATGAAATTGATTTATTAAAGCCACTGACAACCACATAGGGCCCTTCATTGATATACCTACAGAATCTGCATGATCCACATTTGTACATTCTAGAGTAAGTATTTCAGAACAGGTTGTTCAAGAATGTTTTTAATGTTTTTACTCCTACTAAACCCAATTTTTGGAGATGTTTTACTTTAATATTGTTGCCAAAACTAGGGTCCCAAATCCTTCTGACAGTCTCCACTATGTACGGTGTTTGATAGTTAAACTTTAAAATCATTGAGTCACCTTGAAATGTGTTCTTAACATCCTTACTTTTGACCAAATTTCCCCTTAGAATCAGAGGAAACTGGGTGTTTCTTTTCAAAAATATTTATTTCCTTACTTTTAACAATAACTTTAAAGGGTAACCTCTAACTAGAAACATCCCTATCAGGGTATTTCTTTCACAAATGTGTCATGGTCACACACTAGATGAGATAGTCTAACCATCTGTCCTTTAACTATAATTTTGTACTGCGAAATTTTGTGATTGACAGGACAGGGTTATTTCAAGGGAGAGAAGTGGTAACATGAAACTGGGGGTAGAGTGTTTAGAAGCAATGTGGCAGATTAGGCTTAATGCCACTAACATTCCAGGCCTCAATGACAGTATAACTATGTACCCCTCCTGAAACAAGTTATTTAATTTAACAAATTTACAACAACCAAGTGGGGTTTTGTTCTATTTATTTGTTACCAGGACTGTATTGTGTACATAATCAATATTTATTTAATCACATTTATTTGTTATTTATTATTACCGTTATTGTAATAGATCACTGTAATTGTGTGATGAAATATCTGATATTTATTTATTAATTTCAACAATTTTAACAACTTTATATATATTTCTATACATATTAGGTGCTATTGTACTGTCTTAAAATGTGAGAGCATGTTTTATGATTTTAACAACATGATAGTTTATTATCAATGGTATTCTTCATATACACACACAAACACACACACACACTCACACACACACACACACACACACACACACACACACACACACACACACACACACATATATATATATATATATAAGTGTGAACTTACTGCTTAATTAATTTATTGTTTAATTATTTGTTAGGAAGTGATGTCAGTATATATATATATATATATATATATATATATATATATATATATATATATATATATATATATATATACACAGTCATTTTGTAGTCCTTCATTAACTCTGAGGAAGCCATTGTACGGTGAAAGCGCTTAGTTTTTGGAGGTATTGTTGTGTAATAAAATGCTTTAAAGTGGTTCGACGTTCCTTTTTTCGAATTTCTTTTGGTTCCTAGTTATTATCCATTTGGGATTTGTTGATTGTTATCTCCTACAATAGAGTAGATGGAGCCATTTTAGATATGTTACTGGAAGGATTAATAGATGCTAATACCTACAATTATTTAAAGGTGGATAAGCCTAAGATCCCCACGATCTTCAGAATACCCAAAATACACAAAGATGAAATGGACCCCCCACTGAGACCTATTGTCTCAGCGGGCGGGTCCAAAACTTTAGCATTAGCTAAGTTTGTGGACTTAAAGTTAAAGAATATATGGCTGAAAAGGCAAAATATTTTAAAGGATTCCTGGGATCTTTTAAGGGAAGTCCATAGTGACTTATTTAAGGAGGATGTGACATTCATCACGATTTATGTTATTGATTTATTTACATGTATACCCCACTGTGAGGGAATGCAGATGTTAGAAGAAATCCTCTATGAGGAGGTTGAAATGTCTCAGAATGATAGGTTGATTTGCCTCAATTTAATGGAGATAGTTTTAAAATATAATTTTATTTATTTTAAAGGAGAATTGTATCATCAAGTTAGAGGTGTAGCGATGGAGGCAGCATGTGCGCCCACCTATGCCAGCCTAATTCTTGCTAAATGGGAAGAAAAATATGTGTTGGATTCTCTATATAAGAATTGTTGGAGTTTTTACAGGAGGTTTTCGGACATCTGTGTTTTTTGGACAGATACCAAAAATAGACTACAGGAATTTGTTGATTATTTAAAAAAAACTACTTTATTTCTTAAGTTTACTTATAATGTTTCTGATGAAAAATTACAATATTTGGACTTAGAAATATATAAAGAAAGTAATGTGCTTAATTCAAGGGTGCACAGGAAAAGTACATTTACTAATTCATACCTGCACTATAATAGTGCACACCCTTACCACTACAAGAAAAACATTGTCAAGGGTCAGTATGTAAGGGAAAGTCGAATGACCTCTGACACAAATGAGTTTGTGCAAGAGTGTAATTTTCTTAAAGGATTGTTCACTGCAAGAGGCTACCCAGGTTATATTTGTATTAATATACATCATATGACTAAGCATTGGGTAGTGTAATACACATATATTTATTTACATTTCTTATTTATTTATTGGCTCGTTTGGTTGTTATCTGTGATGTTAGTTTAAAAATTTTTAACAAGGAATTTTTTAACAAGCAAGTACCATTAATTTATTATTATGAGAACTTACTGCTTTATTAATTTATTTTTTAATTATTTGTTAGGAAGTGATGTCAGAATATATATATATATATATATATATATATATATATATATATATATATATACAGAATATATATATATATATATATATACAGAATATATATATATATATATATATATATATATATATATATATATATATATATATATATTTGTGCAGAGTCATTTTGTAGTCCTTCATTAACAATGAGGAAGCCATTGTATGGTGAAAGAGCTTAGTTTTTGGAGGTATTGTTGTGTAATAAAGTGCTTGCATGTTCCTTTTTTCAGATTTCTTTTGGTTCCTACTGTAGGAGATGTTAACTTGGTTTCTCAACACACTTTCATATTTATCTACATCCATTAAAATTTCATTCATTTTGCATTCATATGTTAAAGTGTCCATCAACACATTACTATTTTTTGTTGTTGTGTCTTTTGGCTTATCCCAGTCAGGGGTCGCCACAGCAGAACTCCGGTCCGCTAATGTTTGGTAGTGGATTTTTTCGTGCCAAATTACCAGCCCTGTCGCACAACTTTCAACGAAGGTACGACCATTCACGCATGCCTCCACACAGAAGACGCTCTAGCTGAGAATCGAATGGGACAACGTCTTGCTGTGAGGCGGCAACTTATATTTCCTAAACTTGACCACTAGAGTGTGCTAAAGTGTTGTTTTACACTCATTTTTAAGTTAGTGCTGATTTTATTTCTTTTGTACTTCAAACTTTTTATGTATTTATTTAGTTCTATGGTACTGTTAAATGTGCCCTCACCTGGACTTATAAGTCAAACACGAATCAACAACCCTTAACCATTGACTTATATAGGTTTTTATATGGTTTTAACCTATTTATTAACATTAAAATTTATGAGCATTATTATGTATTTTATTGAATGTTTTTTATTGGTCAGTCTATCCATTAGGGAGATAAAATCTATCAATTTGCCTTAGATCCACATCTGATGAAGTGTTTGAAATGAAAACGCTGTATTTTAATTGTTTGCGTTTATGTGTTTTATCTTTTCACCTTGTGTTTTGTGCTCACATTAAATTGGATTTTAAAAGATCTCCGACTAATTTCTGATCTATTGGTACCTTGGAATGGTTTAGTGTTCTATGTAGTTGTGTACCTGCATTTGTTAGTGCTTGGCCCATACTGTCCCATGCTAACAGCTTGAGAGTTATGTATGTGTTACATCAGCTATAAACAAATTGTAGTCACTGTACTCTCAACTGACACTGCTCACCTGTAGAAGCACGTAGACGTACTCTGTGTAGTAATATTACCTGCGAGGTAACAAATGGCATGTATTTCTTTTTCTCTCTCTTCAACCCTTATCTTCTTTAATTTATTATTGTTATTTATTATTATGATTTCATATTAACATATTTTATTAAACTAACTGTTTTATGGGCCCTGTGGTTTAATTCATACTGGCTTGCTGTTATCTTACTGTTATGTTACCTAATGTTATGTTACACATAAGATACCTTAATATGTATTTGGATTAGTAAATATTATGTTTCATTCTGTTAATACTAACATTGGTTTGGTTATTACTAACCTTACCTTATTGTTATAACTACTTTACTACAGCGCATCAAGGTCAGCTGGTTCTTCATGATGCGACTACCTTGCCTCCTCCGGCCATGGCACTGGGTCCCAGCACATTTGGAATCCAGCATGGTTGTGCCCCTCTGCTGCCCCTGCACTACCTGTAGTATTGGATAGTACCAGCCCATGGGATGGGGATGGGCTTCCCTCTGGGAGCAGTGGTGGAGAGGGAGTAGTCACCCATGATAAACTGCCAGGTTTGGTGCATGGGATCATCTACATTGGGTTTGGACAATGCCTGCATCAGATGGAGAGCATGCTGGCCACCCTGGTGGAGCAGGTTCGTTCCAGAGCCCAGCCTCCACCACAGCCTCCCTCGGGGCAGTGACAGAACAGTGCTGACAGTCCCATGGTTGGGGATATGAGTCACATTCCTACCTTGTGGAGGCACACTGGACTGAGGTTCCACAACATGCTCCATATCCAAGGTGTTCACGCTCCTCTTGTATCACATACCACCCCTGTCTGCTGTCTTATCTGTCTTGTTTGCCTGCAATCACCTACTCAGCTAACCTCCTCCACATGTACTGATATCCCTTCTCCAACATTCCACTCTCACCTTAAAAAAAAAAAGGGCACCTGTCCCCCCAAAAAAAATATTGTGCCATATATAGCTCTCCATTTTGCATGTGTCCACTGGACATGCATAATTTGGTCCAATTGACTTAACAACACAATTAGGTTGTCCTCACCCTCTCTGTCTGGGGCAGAGAGGCCAAAGTCATCTACAAATTCTGTCAAAGTGCACAGTTGTTGCTGTACAAGAAATGGACAACTATGGTTATTTTCTACACCCTTCCTGCACATACCTATCTGCCTTTCACTATGTTTTCCCCCTGCTTGCACCTCATTTCACCCCTTTCATATCTCCCCATTTTTCTTTTCTTTATATACTTTTTGTGCAATTCAGGTGTTGCACAGCTTCTCTAAGCTCTGTTAAATGGAACTATATTGGTATATGTGTTTTAAATGATAATAAATGTACAAAATAAACACTTGTCCTGTTTTGAACCAAAGACCCTCACAACTGCAGACCACTTCATCAACGTGCCATGCCACACAGCTGTGAAGTAAAACAGGTGGCTTAAGAAAAATATAGTAACTGCAGGTTACAGTCATTAAGCAAGTTTAAGCAGAGCTGTGCATTGCACCACATTGTGCAAACTTGCTTAAAGAGTAATGGAAAAAATTGGGAGTGTACCTTGGAGTCTGGTGCAAGAGTACACCACTAGAAAGCCAAACACAGAATAATGGATGTAAGTGAGGTCTCTAATAGCAGGTAAATGTCCCCTTTATCAGCAACATTTACAAATACACCTGCTAAGGCATTACTGGAAAAATATATGTTCAACTGGGACCCTGGTGCTTAAATACATCCATATTAAGCCATGCACATAATGATGGATATAAAAAAAATATGTTACAGCATGGCTGTGTGTGTACTTAAATCTTTTAAATACACCTGTTGTTGCAGTGACTCCTTAGCTCAGTCTGTTAACTGCCTTGCAAATAATGCATTTTGCCACATGCAGTCCTGAGTTCAAATCCAGTGGTGTGTAGCATTTAAATTACATTATTGTGAAGCCAGCAATTAATGTCATGCACTCTTTATCCACACAATGCATTTCAAATTAAATGTTTGCTTTTCACTGATGGAAGTCACAGGCCTGCAGATAGGAACACCCTTCACATATCTTTGCAACAAAACTATAAGTGCATAAAGTGTCATATCATGCATTAATATGCATTCACAGATGATTTTAACTCAGGTAATACAAATGAGGCCCACTAATAGAGTGTGGTACACAACTCTTTCAAACTCACAGTGCAGATTAGTACAGTTGCAGAACTAACATACATATATGAAGCCCATGCTTGTAAAAAGGACTGCCAGCATACACATTCCAAATGCGTACCAGACTGTAACATGTGGCCTGACAGTTGCCCAAATGGTAAACATAATATTATATTTATCCCCTATGTTGCAGGTTCAACAACACACAATAGACATGATCAATGCTGCATGAAGAAGAGCAGCAGATGTAGCCAAGGCTTGTAGCATCACAGGTAGATGACCTACAGTGGAATAACCACTCTTAACCACTGAGGAATTTTCTATAGTGAACCTAGGCACACATGGCAGCTCCCAGGCATCCATCACACCATACATCATGAATGTGGGTGCCACAGTTCCCACAGCAGAGGAGTGCAGGTAAGCTTAGTTTGATCAGAACTGTAATATTGTCACATTCAGTGTGTCAGGGTGTACATACTTTTACCTAGGTGTCATGTCTTTGTTTTCTGGGGGGATGATTTAAACTCAGTTTTACTCTCATACTCAGAAAATGACCAATGCAACAATTAACACAGTAGCTACTGTAAATGTGAGATATATGGATGTATTACCTTGTTGGGCTGCAACATGCTGTGGTATTGACATTACCTCTCCCTCAACTTTTCACAGGTCCATCAGTTATTGACCAAGCCTGTGGTCCTGCTCCTGATAAGCATGACACTGTTTCATTATCAATGTAGGTTTACAGAGTGTAATCCCTAGACTGTCATCTCTGGCCTGCTGCCTGCATTGCTGTACTGTCAGCATGATTGCCAACTGCACACATATTTTCTGACCATACAGAGTCATACCTATGTCTTGTTGGTGTGACCACACTGATAGATGTAAAGGTATTGTCTGGACACTACAGAATGTCATATGTGTCAACTGTGCAGACTCTACACAAATGTCAACAGTGCACCTCACTGTTCTTGATGAAATTGCAGTGTAATGAGATGTTATTTTCAAGTAACTACAGCTGTTAGTGGGAAGAGAGCTGTTCTCATGTCCTACTATAAGAGGTTGGGTTTTCAACAGGTCTGTCATAGTGATGCCACTGTATAGAGCCTTACAGACATCACGACAGAGCATTATAGTGCACGTATTAATGTAGTGCTTTTTTCTTTGCTATCACAAGTGACCAGGGGGGATTGGTGTCTGTCTCCTATGCAACCTAATGTCAGTGTCTCCTCAGACTCTGATGATGATGCTTACCATAGTGAGGCACAGGTGGGGGTTTCAGGGGATAAATGTGTCCCAGAGGTTGACATCACTCTTCTGTCCTCATTGTCACCACACACATTTAATATGCCCACATATACCCAGTTCCTGGAGGCCACAAATATTGGACAGCCATGCGGTGGGGACATTAAACAAGAAAGTGTGGCAACTATGGTTTCAGTGTGAGTGTAGACACTGGCCATAGCCAGAGAGCTGGCAAGGTCCCACACAGGTGGATTGACAGGGGTGCTTGTAGGAGATCTGCTGTCCATCCACCACCTGTTGCAGGTGTCAAATTACAGGTCACTCAGGGCATGTTTCAGGCCATCATGATGGCACAGGCATGTTCTGAATGGAACACCAGATGTATGCTTAGGGTTATGGATACAGAACAGTCTGACATCCATGACTGCCTCCATCACATTGGGGACACCCTGGAATGGTTCACTGATGCACTGGACAGAAGGTGCTGGAAAGTGTGGTTAGATAGTGTCAAACTCGCGGACATAGGTCAGCAACCCCATCTGCTGAGAGTCAATGTGGCCATGCACAATCACGCTCCCATAGTGGCCGTACATCCAATGCTACAGAGAGGAGTGTGCTGTCTACACCATGAAGTGGCAGGCCATGGTCATGGTCCTGGGCAGTCCTGTGGGGGACATGGTCCCAGCAGACAGCAGTCACCATCAGGTACTAGCATAGCTTCTGACATTGGGCATGGAGGTGCCAGTGCAACTCCTGGCAGAGCCAGTTTCCACTTTCAGGGCTGGAGATGGTGAACTGTCACCTCTACCACTTATGGTGCAAAACTGTCCAAAATACACACATGTAAGACTAGCACTGAGATTGACTGTGTACACACACACACTCACACACAACTGTCAAATGCAGGTCACTTACAGACACACACAGCACCTTTCCATGGTCCATCTTACCTGCTTCCCTTCCTGACTCACACACATGCTGTTAACCATTTGGGTTGACCTAGGCCTCCTGCACCCCCACACAGCACTTTGTCCAAGTGATGATACCTGTATCACATCCCTGTTATCCTCACCATTGATGCAGGGAAATGAAGCTATGTGTTTGATACACAGTGTGACTATATTAGTTAACATGCAGTTGTGTAATGCAGTGTTGTTTTGCCTTGCCACTTGTAGTGGTTACCGACAGATACTATATGCTGGCATTTGTCACAAGTACACCACATGCATTTATGTACCTTATGTTGTATGATGTTGTAATGGCTGTTTAGTTACACAATGGCAGGTGTGTCACAGACCTGTGTTTACCAATATGGGTGACCACTATAGCCCCCCAGTGTAAGATCCTCCTTGGTACAATCTGGCCAGCACGTACCCCTCCCTTGCAGACAATACAGACATATATGTCAAGAAAGCCATTTATTACCTCCTGTGGGATGGTTGACATAGTGTGACTGCCCCTCCCCCTTCAGATGGGACAGGCAAGTATGCAGAGCTCTACACCCATGCATTATGTTAACAGCATTACAACTGCATGAACTTGGCTGTACAGAAAAGGAGGATATATGCTTGTCATGACTCAGCAAACCTGACTGGTGGACAACTGCCATTAGCCAGCTGTGCAATAGCAGGTGGACATTGCTGTGTGACAGTTGGGGAGAGAGTGCCCCCTAACATGGAGGCGCAACCACCTCAGCTAAAAGAAGCACATAGTGTTGTTGTGATGTTGTGTAGACACGGTAAGTGACAAAATGCAGAACCACAATGCACAGTGTAGTTACATGTGTAACCTCAAAGGACGGGCCCAGATTGTCGCTGACCTCAGACGTCATGATGCCACATATGATGGGTCTGTACTCATAGCTAACCTGTGCTCCCACACTGTCTGCATCAACTACACTCCCTTGTCCCCAGCACATGTGACACATGACATTTTTACAACTTGTTCCATAACTTTCATATTTACAAAGCAGTTCGTAACTGCCCTCTCAATGGAAGATACATAACATATATTGCACATGCTAACATTCCAGGCTGCATCCCACATGTGATCTGACAAGTATTACTAATACCATTGATAAACCCTTGCAATCATACAGTAACTGTTCTACCCTTGCACAGAGGTAGTGCATCCACTGGCCAACATAACTATACACCTTTTTGTCTAAGTATTCAGATCTGTATGCCCATAGGGGCAATCATCATGGAGCTGATCAGCACACATATATGTGAGCTACACACTGTTGACTGTACACAGTTTGGATGAGTGACAGGTGGAGTATGACTGTTACATGTTGGTGAAAATTTCTGAGGCAGTCACCAAGGACCTGCGAGAGTACATCAGGAAGTACAACCCCCCAGACTGAACCAAGTCATCTGACTATATCCCCCACTCAGTCAACATTTACAAAGCACCACTTAGGCATCCATGATACTGTCATTGTAGGGGGTCACTTAGTGGCCCATTGATGGCACACATATGCAACATAGGGACATCTGCCTCCAATAGCTGTGCTCAACAGGGCACAGTTATGGGTCCTCTACTGCTTGGACTCTGTGTAACCATAATACATGTGACTACTGAATTACTCTGGCTAACGATGTTGGCTGATTCCTGCAAATTGTGAGCACTCAAAGAGTCTCTGTGGTATGTCACTATCCTGCAAGAGGGTAGTGTGAACCCATGCCTGTTGACATACTAATGGCCATAATCTCCATGCAAATATATATGTAGCGTCATTTCAATCACTTACACCTATGTACCTGGTAAGTGGCACATCAGTCGCAACATGTGAAGTACATACTCAGTGGTGAAAGAACTGGGCACACAGACCTGGCCACACAGGTTTACACATAATGTGCCTCAAATCACCATGTCTCTACAGTAGTATGGCAGGAATCATATGGCATAGCAGAGGCCACAGTCACCAATAAGTGACATACTCATAATCTCCACTTACTCTTCCCTCAACATGCCAATATCTGAGTGCAATGGCCATTTTTGATGTACCTTTCCAAGCAGAACTGGAAATTGCACATAACAGTATGGTCCCCTCACAAGGACACTTCACTCCTTCAGTATATGTCCAATGGGGATTGTCTGTAATGAGTATCATTGTCACCTGTGGCATATAGACTACACAGAGATGATCTGTGCCTTAGATACAGGGCAATGTGTGACCTTGCTTGATTGCATATGCTGCCTACCTGTAAGAAGCATAGTAGATGGATGACTCACTGTAAGGACACTAACCTTGTATGAAATGTTAGTACTACATACTTGTGGGAGACATTTGTCAAACAGACTTAAACACACCCTTAAACAAAACCCTGCCTAATGGCACACAGAGCACCTCAGTGCAACTTAGCACATGCGATCTATAGAATTGGCTGGGCGACCATCATCTGAACACAGTGTGTCTGCCTGTGTCCCTCTTGGACTAGGGCAATATGTGCTGATCCTGTAACTATTGGTATAAAGATGTCTATGATTGTGATGAATGTATAGCCATTATGATAGTTAAGTTCAAACTTCCTATGGTTCCATAACATGATGAAAAATGCTCTAACAGGCTTACACACAAACATGGCTACAGTGAGGCTAGGACCACTTCCAATCATTGCGACATGCCATAGGCACACACGTAGTGCAAGTTGGCTGCATGTAGATGAGAACACTTGCCTATGTAATGGTACACACTACAGATCAAAGTACATGTTGCATGTGACACACCTCATGTTTGCTAGTACTATCAGTTTAAGACATATTATGCTTGATAACATAAGCAGGCCTTGTTGTGGTCAGTCCTTTGGATGGCCACATCACCAACTGCAAATAAAACACTGTAAAACCCTACTTATTTCTAAGTTACTATGGTTATCATATTTATGCCATATGGATATACACATGCACCAAGTGGGCAGGAGGGAGATTAACACCCTTACCTATTTAGTCTTATACACTACAATTCACAGGGCTTATTCCACACACACCACGGCTTAAGTCTGATACTTCACTATCAGCTGGTAGTCTTAAGGTGGATGACATCATCAGGCCTTGTAGAAGATGGCAGTTTGGAAGCCAGCAGCAAGTTACAAGGCGAAAAATGCATAACCATTGCAGGTTGATAGTTCATGAGGGATTGTCAGTTGTTTTGCAGTGGGATACACACATGCACACACGCGCACACACACACACACACACACACACACACACACACACACACACACACACACACACACACACACACACACACACACACACCATGTGGCCTGGAGTGACATTAAAACCCCTACCTATCTAGTCTTATACACTATAGATCACTATAGATCACAGTACTTACAGCACATGCCACAGGTTAAGTCTGTTGTATATGCAATTGCAGACACAGTACTTATGCATTTCACAAACTAGGCTTGTGTTGAAGAGCACCTGTGGACTGCAGAGTGATATTGCTTCATACTATCTGCATCTAGTATCCTAGCAGAGATAACTGTTATTATCCTAGCTATGTGCACAGTTACCAGTATGGTCATTTGCAGTTGTTTGCAGTTAGACAGGCAAACTTGTGAGCAGGAACAATGTGTCCTGTCCATGCATGCATTGACAACATTATACATTACACCACCTGCTCACCTTTGTCTGTCTACTTGGTGACATCCAGCAGGCACAGGGGTCTGTAGGTAAGTGCATTATGTACTGTTGTGCCCTTAGTTTGGATCCTTTGAGCAACAGTATGGATGTGTGATAGTGTAGATTTACTCACCATTATTAGGGTATGTAAGACAATATAGACATCCACACCATATTTCTGTATATAACACGGATGTATATATAAATGCAGCTATGTGTGTGTGTGTGTGTGTGTGTGTGTGTGTGTGTGTGTGTGTGTGTGAGTGTGTGTGTATGATATGCATATGTGTTATGTAGATATATGGGGAGAGTCTATGTATCATTTTAATATATATAGCTATATAGATTGTTATATATCCATTTGATACTATACAGTGATAGATATACTATGTCTCTGAGATAGTAACAGATGGATATGTATACATATATGTCTGTATATATATATATATATATATATATATATATATATATATATATATATATATATATATATATTTATACAAGTCATTTTGATGAAGGGGTAACAGAATTGCGCTCATTTTAACTAAGTGTATGGGCGTGCCCAGTGGGACTGTCAGTACTTATAAAGTGACTCCAGACCACACCTACCTGTACTCCAGTTCGGGGTTTTGTGTGTTACAGACATTGACATCTGTCCCTGTTTCTGCAGTACTGCACTTCACTCAAAATGAACACACCATTCCCCATTTGTCTGATGTAACTAATATGTGACTGAGGTTCATAGTGTTACACCACACACAGACTGAGCATACCTCTCATCTGTACAGATTTTCGTAGAATGGCCAGGTTTTTCCCTCATACTTTTGGTCTGTTCCTCATAAAATGTGTGGTTTTCTGGTAAATTATTGAATATTAGAGTCACTAAATAATACTAAATAAGGACAAACATTGAGTTTCAGACTTTGTATCCTTCAGAAAATATGTATTAATGCAAAACCTTTTATTCTAACCACTTTCTGAGTTTATAGGAACAATATTTAAATTCTGTCCTTATTTTGGGCCTTTGTCTTCCCATTCTTTCTGGCTTTGTCCAGATTTCTTGCACTAAGATGTTCAGAGGTAAGACAGTCTGTGAAAACACAAACATAGTATTACCTCACATGCAAAAGATGCAAACACTTTCAGATTAGAACCATCAACACCATCACCTATCCCAACTTCCTTAGTCCATTGAGCCACACAGGCTGCCAGACAGAAAGGAGTCATTCGTCACACAATCAACAGTATAAATATGTACATTGTTATTCCTGCATTACATGAGACATACAATGTGTGATCAAGTTCTATGTTACAGCCTTGAGATTGCCTGGTCTGCTGATATACCATTGCTGACTTACAGTTAAAGCATTTATATGGCAACACTGCTGTGTTGAGGGTGGAGAAACAACAGCACATGATCTGCTGGGATAGACAGTAGTCCAAATATCATGTGACCCCACTGTTTAACATCTTCCTTAACTGATATTCCAATCATGAGGCCTAGTGATTATTAGGAAACACATACTATTGGACTGGGCATCTGTAGTCCTATATGGATGTTACATCTGTCCAAACAATCCACTATATTTCCTTGCATAAATGCAGCAGATCCATACATACAAGACCATATTATAGTAATCCTTACAAGTAGTGTGTAGGTTAGTGACTTACCTTGCAACTGCAGCAATTGCCAGAACTGTAGTTTAGGGCTGGCTCTGTGTGATGCAAGTAATACACAGCCAATACATGGATAGGTACAGGTTGTATGGGTTGCCTGGCATCAAAAATTTTAATATACATATGTGAGTGGGAGTAAGGTGTCAATCCCTATGGCACTAGGTGGTCAGTGAATGTGCTATGCGTTGTCTCTTAGCCAAAGCCAGGGCATACTGGGCACACCTACGTCTGCCTACAGGGACACCATTAGGGGGTTCCTCCTCCAAGTCCTCCTGTGACTGTGGCTGTGGTGACCTAGGCACTGGTGGGGGGCTGTGTATCCCTTCCTTTTGCTGATCCTGCTGCAGTTGTTTCCGCAGGATCATATTGTGTAGCATGGGACATACTGTGAATATCTGTGCACATGTGGCTGGAGTATACTGCAGGGCTCCAGATATATTGAGGCACTAGAACCGTGACTTCAGCAGCCCAAACACACACTCTATGATGTTCCTAGTTTGTGCGTGTGCCTCATTATGGTATTCTTCCATGTGTGTGTGTGCATTTCTGATGGGTGCCATTATCCAAGGTTCCAGTGTCTAGCCAGCATCCTCCAGTAAATGGCAATGTGGGATGTTCCCCCTAGCAAATATCTGGTATAGCTGTGAAGCATGCCAGATATGGGAGTCATGATAACTGCCAGGGCTGCCAGCACAAACATTCATGATAATCCCCTGGGCATTGCACATGACCTGGCAGTTGATGGGGTGGTACCCCTTGTGGTTGACATAGATTCTACCTTCCTTACCGGGTGGTGACTGATGTGTACATGAGTGCAGTCTATGGCACCCAGTACCTTAGGGTAGTGTGCTACACAGTAAAAATGTTGCATATTGCCGGCCCCCATCTCAGGGGTAAAGGGAAAAGAAATGTGCTCACTGGCATGTGGTAGCATGGCATCCAGGAACTGATGGTGTACCCTGCATGCTGATGTCTGTGACACCCCCATCATGTCCCCAGTTGGTCTTTGGAAAGTACCTGTAGCTAGTATCCTAAGTGTTACACATACCTTTGTTTTCACTAGAATGGGTTTCCCTCTGTTGGCTCAGGTTCTGAGGTGAGGGTGGCAGAGCTCAGTGAGTTCTTGTAGTATGTCCCTGTCCACCCTGTAGTGGTCTACAGTCTCCAGCTCATGCAGCTCCTGGAAGGTTACCTTGGGCCTGAACACTCTTCTCCTTCTCTGCCTAGGCCTATTGTCAGCAGCAGCAGTACTGACTTCAGCATCTAGCACATTCAGATGTAACCGACCTGCAGCAGTCCCTAGCATTCTCTCAGTTAACATTCCCAAGTCTGTACTCCAATGGTGGACAGTATGAGGGAAAAATCAGATTGCAGGGTGTCTGTATACTTTATAGTGCTCTACTGTAGGTGCTGACTGTGTGTTTGGCTATCTTTGATGCACTGCACCGGCGTAGTATATCATTAACATCATTTAATGGCCTTAGTTTAAATTAAACAGTGGTCAACCTAATTTATATGTCGTTGGCTTTTAGATACCCTCAGCACTTCAGTGCGCCATGCAAACATGTGCCCAGTAGGTAAACAAAGTGTAGCAGTCAGTGTACACACCTCCCTGAAAGGACATGCCCAGCATGGCAGCACGCCATGCAAACAGGTGCAGCTATGCTTAAATAAGCTTCAAAGTCAGTGGGCACGCCCTCCCCTGATGTCAGCTACCTCCTGTGTAAACACCAATGTGTTTCTATGCCTACAAGAAGGGGATATGCAGACACAATTACCTCTTTATGCCATTCAGTAACTCCAACATATTTGCATAGGGATCCATGCTCACTGCCTGGAAACTACATGCTTCATAGCCCTACCACGTTAGCAACAGCATCAAAGCACCATTATAGGGACTCTACCCAAAGGTCCAGTAATACATTTCTGGCACATAATATTATTATTTTTTTATTAAAATAACTTAGAAACTCCAAAATAACTGAATACAAGGCATCAAATGTCACCAGTAACAAAATCCAAACAAGTGCCCTGGAAAGATGGAAAAACAGCAGTCCACAGCTTCGATGCCAATATTTTAATAATGAAAACACCAACACATAAACACCTCACAAATGACACTGCATTTTCATCCCTAGTGTACAGACTTCATTAGAGGTGGACAATAACATTAACCCAACTTTTGTACCCCTCTCTTTTTTCAATTAAAATAGTAAAATTAGTAATACAATCAGTTAAATAAAACACGTTAAAATGCTGTTAAAAGCCATTTAATAACTTTTATAAAAAACATACTGACAAACACAGGAAGAAAATGCAGTCTAGAGTGGCCTTTCCTTCGTTGTTCCTGTTGCCCCATCCATGTGGACAGAAGCAGTTTTTATATCCTGTTTTGTCTGTCACATTATGAGAATCAGGTCTTCCGTTATCAAGGCCGACTTATTTTGTTTCACTTTGTCTAGGAAGTTCTACAGCAGCTGCCTGAATGTCCTGTTTTCCTCACTAGCACAGCCATACTGTGGGGCGCAGGCCAAGATTATGAAGACTGCTATATCTTTACAGTGGAGACCGATTGCCATGAATCCATCACTGATTCTGGTGACAATCCCTCACTGTCATCAAAAGACTCTCACTACAATTAATTCTCACACCATTTCTAGTCTGTTCTTCTCCTGATTCAAAGCCACATGACTTTGCTGCACTCCCTTCCATCTTGTCTCCTGGGTGCCTTACCATCATGTCATCCACTTCCAAGCTACATCTTGTCAATGAACCTATATTCACTGCAGCAATCTTAGTTCATTTTTGGCAGGTTGATTGGTTTTAAATCCAATGTTCATGCAACATAGCTATCCCAGTGAAGGATGACATTTATAAAACTATAACAAAACATATTTCACGCATTAAATGTTGTGTTGAGTGTAGACTGTAGTAAGGCATTCTAGGATGTCTGCTATTGGACTTTGCCTATTTTCTTAAAAGTTTACTTTCATGTTGTGGAAATATAGACCCTTAAGTCTACTCTCATGTTGTGGAAAAATAATGGAGAAGGTAATACTGGATAAGTTATTGTCACAACTGGATAGGTTGGGATTTGAAACCATATATCAGCATGCATATGCTGAAAATAGATCTATTATCACCTGTAACATGATGTTCTATAACAATATATAACAGCTATGAATGGAAAATTGTGCTGTGATGTGATTTATATAGATTTAACATCAGTATTTGACAGGGTTATACACAAAAGACTGATCAATAAATTAGTACAACTAGGTATTGATATACTGTTGAAAAGATGGATAGCTGCATGGCTTACAAATAGGACATGGCAAGTATCACACACCAGCTGGAAAGGTTAAATCCTTGTTTACAGTCAAGGTGTCCCACAGGGCTCTGTCCTAGGCCCTTACTTGTTTAGATTGTATCTTTCAGACCTTACTTTTTCATCTGAGGTGTTCTACAGTCTATATACTGATGACCTGAAATTGGGTAAACTGATTACAAGTGTTACAGATAAGGCATGTCTGCAAAATAATTTGACTAAATTGACCATTTGGACACAGGAGAATAATATGTTGATAAATACATCAAAAACTAAGCATATGAAATTTGGGAGACATAAACTGAAAGGTGAATATTTAATACATCACACAGTGGTTGAAACTGTAGACTCATTTAAGGACCTGGGTATACGGGTAGATTCAGCTATGAGTTTTTCTAATCATATCAGCCAATTGGCTAATGATAGTTATAGAACTATAGGTTGTATAAAAAGATTTATAAAGTCTAGGAAATCAAACATAATGAAGTCATTGTTTGTTAGTTACATTAGACCCAAACTTGAGTATGGAATAACAATATGGAAACCCCATAGGAAAACAAGTATGAATAAACTGGAAAGAGTACAGCGGAAATATAACAAGGGCATCCATGGATGTGAAAATCTAAGTTATTATGAAAGACTAAAATATCTCAACTTGTACAGTGTTTCTTACAGATATTTAAGAGGAGATCTTATTTAGGTAAATAGGGCATTTAGGGACAACTACCTCTGGGAATGTTTGGGGTTATCAAAAAGTACTAGAGAGTCATCAGATAACCTATGTAGAAGATTCTATAGGGATGAGAATTGTACTAATTGGTTCTCTGACAGAGTAGCTGATGCTTGGAACAGACTACCAAATTACATTAAAGCAAGTACTAGTTTAGATATTTTTAAGAACAGCCTGGACATTTATTATGGGAACAAGTGTTTTGGTATATTGGCAAGCTAGAAGGGCATTAATGTTTGTGACTGAAACATTTGCATGTATGTATGTAGGATTTCTGGCAAGGTCTCCTAAAGCATTAGTAAATATTTTACTAGACCACAGAATACTATTGAAAGGTTGGGTGACACAGCGGTTAACATTGCTGCCTCACAGTGCTTAGTTCTTTAGCTTAGCTCTCCACTAGAGTGCTTTATTTGAGAATCTGCATGTACTCCTTTTGTCCAGATGGATTTTCCATGAATTCCCTGGTTTCTTCCCACATCCCAAAGACAAGCCAAAGATGAATTAGCAGCTCTGATGTTGTCCTTTTCATTCTTCCTCACTGATGAGTTATGGATCCAACCCTCAGATCTGACTCGACTACATTTTCTAGACTTGGATCCTAGTCTTGAGCTCTTCCCTCTTTTCATAACACTCTACATCATCCCCAACTCCCCAGATCTCATTTGCCACCATACAGTCAAGATGCAGATCCTTGGTCTTGAGTGTGAGAGCAATTATTTATTGAATTTTATAAACCTTTTAACTGTTTAAGCTTTCTGAGTTAATTATGTAGTCCTTTGACAATTTTTAGTGGTAGTTTCTCTTTCCTCCCTCACTTAGTTATCACAGGTATTAGGGTGCTGCTGCTGCTTTGTTGTTTGTCTTCCTTCTTTCTTTGCTATAAAAAAGAATTATTCTTAATGGTAGTTACCTCATTTACTAGTTTTAGTGTTGCTGTGCGTAGTGTTGCGTTAGTACTTATTTCTGTGTGACTTAACTATGTCACAGAAACCTTCAGAGATGCACTTCTTGTGGGCACAAAATACCCAACTTTGATGCCCACAAGAAATGTGTCTATTGCTTGGGACTCGAGCATCTAAGGTTGGCCTGTGATATCTGTGTCCCCATCAATCCCAGGGCCGTATCTGACAATAGCAATAAATTAATTCTCAGGGGTTTGTTACCTGCCTCTTCATCTTCCTCTCCCTCAAAAATTGCTTGGCTCTGATGAGCCTAGGAAAATAACTATGCAAAAATCACCTCAGATTATATCATCAGATTCAGCACCCTCATATCTGATATCTACATCATCTTTGTCAGATCTGACAAGCATAACTCCCAGCTCAGATCCACAGACAGCCTTGGATCCTATGGGGATAATAACTATAGCCAGTTCCGCTCCTTCTTCAACTTCAGTGTTGGATCTGACAGCTAGGAGCCAAACACCAGAAGATGTGATCAGACCAGTCCCTCCAACCCTTCCAGCCAAGTTATTTCAGACACCTTCAAAGCATTCCAGACCAGCTTCCTCAGCCTCATCCAGATCCTCTAGGAGTTTGACAGAGGCCAATATGGACAAGGATGATGCAGAGAATTCTCCAGGCTCAGATCCAAATGGGGGTTTTACCAACTCTGTCCCCTTTCAGATCCATGAGTTCACCTGTACAGTCTATTCAATCTCCTTCTCCAATCTGATCTGGGATTTTAGAGTCCCAGGATCCAAGATACCCAAGAGAGTCAGTGTTGGATCCGAGGAAGCCCTCTTGTTCAACTCTGAGGATTTTCCTGATAAGACTGCCTCCAATTTTTTCAGCTCAGAGCAGATCTCAGATCTGAGCTGTTGGCATCATGTTCAGGGGGCTGGGTCCAGCTCTGACTCTGTCAGATCCTTCTCTTCCTCTTGGAGCCTTGGCCCTCAACAGCTAGGGTCTGATTCTTTCTGGAGGTCATGTATCTGGGGTTGGCACCATCCTCTCCTCCTCAGATGCCTCAGCTCCAAGGGAAATGGGGTGGTTTCTCTGGGCCCATCACCCTTCCAGGTGGTGTAAAGGGCCTTCTCTCTTCATAGAGAAAAGTTCTGTCATATCTCAGAACCTTCCCTTCATCCCTCATCTGGTCCGAGCACTGAGCCCATCATTGCTGCTCTAGGTCAGCCTACCCTGGGAAGTCTCCATATTCTTCCTCCTGGGCAGTTCCCCTTTCTTCATACACCTCTCTTGAACACCCCACAGAAGAGGTTCCACTAAAGAAGACATGCAAACAGAGGTACTTAGACTCATCAGTGAAGTCCCCTCAATGAAGACACTGACTCTGATAAGGGAAAATGATCCCCTTGATCACCACTTGATGACATCTCCTTTGGAGACATCCTAGAAATCCTTAAACAGAAGATTGTTTGGTCTGTCCAACCTCCTTCTTCTGAACAGTCAGTGTTCTTGTTGGGTTTCAGGGCAGGCCCATCTATGTATTGGATGACCCCCCGCCCCCTCAGCAGATGAACTCATTGACCTAGTTTCCTACCAGGCTTGAAATGAATCAGACACTGCTTAACCAATTTCCAGATGCCTGGATAAATTTCTAGTCCCCTCAGCAGACAAGACCCATTGGAGCAAAGGTATCCCTGTTGATGCCATTGTTGTGGCAGCAGCCACCAAAAATGAGCTAGCTGAGCAGAGCTCCTCTGAGCATCCACCAAACAGGGAGTCCAGAGCGATGGACAGATTTGGTGAGTGCATTTACACCTAAGCCATATTTGGTCTGAGGTCATTAAATTATCTGGCACACTTTATCCGATTGCAGAGAGACTTGGTCAAGGAGCTCTCCAACTCTCTTGCAGAGACCATGTCAGTGGAGGAACTCAAGAAGGTCTCTCCCTAACTGGCTACTCTTGCTTCTGTTGCTAACTCATCCATGAGGTTAATCTTCCATAGAGCAGGAGGTACTTCACAGGGAGCCAGTTCAGGCATAGCCATTAGGAGTCATGCCTGGATGAGACTATGCAACTTTGTGGAACATTTTAAGGTGTCCTTTGTTAATGACCCCTTTAATGGCTCCTCCTTGTTCAGGCCATATGAGAAATGACTCACTTACCTGCAGGAAATAGGAAGGAAAAACCTTCATTGCTGTGGGAATCAAGTTTTATACTCCTCAGTGTATGTTTTCCAGAAACCAGTGAGGTGGGAAGAAAGTGTGGCTCTGGAAATCCCAAGGACCTTTCAAGATCAAGGCAGGGACACCTCCTTCAGAGACAGAGGAGGAGGTTTCAATGGTAGATGCTGCCTTAGAGGCAGAGGGTGTCTGCAGAACCAGGGCTCCAGAGAACCCTTCTCTGACAAGCCCTATCATTGCTGCTGAAGTGCTGCCTGAAGCATTGCCTGGTTCTCCATCTCTGAAGCCAGTTGGGGGTCATTTTTCTTTGCATCAGGATGCCTGGACCAATCTGACAAACAGTGCCTGGGTGCTAAGCATAATATCTTAGAGGTTATTATGTTCCCTTTTCCCTTCCACCTCTGGTAACAGGGAAGAAACATTCTGACATTCCACTCAGTCAGAAGGAGTGCACAGTTCTAGAATTTCAAAAGATGCTGCAAAAAGAGCCATACAGGAGGTCCCAACTGAACAAAGAGGATTCAGAACTTACTCCCACTTCTTTTTAATGCCAAAGAAAACAGGGGACTGAGACTAATTCTGGATCTAAGCAATCTGAATCAGTATGTAGAGAAATAAATGTTCCAAATGGTTTTGGTTCAGTCCATCTTGCCGCTTCTGTGAAAGGATGACTGGATATACTCTATAGATCTTCAGAACGCATACTATCATGTCAAATTAGACAGACACTCCAGAAAACATCTGCACTTCCTGCTGGGAGCCAGCCTATATGAATTCACAGCTATGTCCTTTGGACTCACCACATGCCCCGGGGTGTTTACCAAATGCATGGCAGTAGTGGCAGTTCACCTGAGACTCAAAGGTTTCCAGGTGTTTCTGTATCTGGATGACTGGCTTCTCACTGCCTCAACCAGGCACCAACTTCTGCAAGCCAGGGATTACTTGTTTCTGATCACTAACTCCCTGGGAATTACTATAAACCAGACCAAATTGAACCTGTGTCCAGTGCAGAATTTGGAATTCATAGGTACTCTACTGAATACTATGGATCAAGTGGCCTCATTAACTCTTCATCGCATCATATCATTAAGAAATCAGGTGTAAGACTTATTGTCTTTTCTGTCCCCTCCAGCAAAGCTGTTGATTCAATGGCCACTGCCATTATTTTAGTCCCTCGCATAAGGTTTTTCATGAGAATCCTTCAGTAACCTTGGCTGTTCAGTTGTCTATTCTTTACCTGCTGCTATCTGTTCCTATAACACTCACTCCAACTTGCAAACATCATCTTCGCTGTTGGAACCAATCAGATGACCTGTTTCTAGGCAGGCTGTTCCTTCTTCCTCCCCCCACAGGTACAGTGACCACGGACACCTCCCAACTTGGGTGTGGGGGCATTTCAAGGGAAAGATACTCCAAGGCATGTGGTCTTCCTCAGACACCAGATTGCATATCAATGACCTAGAGATGATAACAGCCCTTCTAACATTGCAAGCCTTTTAGAACATTGCCTCCTTAGGGACATTTGCAATACACACAGACATGTCAGTAGTCTGGTACATCAACAAACAAGGAGGACCCCATTCTTACCCCTTGTGCAGAGAGACCATGAGGGTCTGGGAATGGATGATATTTTCAGACCACTTTTTAATTACAACTCATTTACCAGGGAAATCCAACTCTCTGGCAGACAAACTCAGCAGTTTCATCCATTCTGATTCCTCATGAGTGGTCCCTCAATCAGTTGCGAGCCTGATTTTCAACTGCTGGAGCCAACCTTGCTGCGACCTCTTTGCTTCTCCCCTAAACACCAAGTACAGCAAGTACTTTGCTCTGATCCCCCCTCCTGGGGAATCCCTGAGGGATGCTCTAGTTCACAATTGGTCCCCCGGTCTCCTGTATGCCTACCTCCCTCCACCTTTGATCCTGAAGCTTCTACAGAAAGTCAGTAGGCTGAAGAGCTCTGTCATCCTCATTGCCTCTTTCTGGCCTCGTCAGGTATGGTTCCCCTTGATCTGGTCTCATCTGAAATATTCTCTATGGATTTAGTTCTTCACTGGCATCTGGGTTGGAAGAACAACAAGTCTTAAAGAACCACCACTGCAAGCTAAATTATATAAGTATTTTTGTATTGTCTTTGGATTATTGATGATTACATTGCATCTTGAATGCCTCATCAGTTTTTACAGTTTGTCATCTTAGTGGTTTCAGGAGGCAGCTCACTATGGTATTTCATGGCTGGATGTTAGAAGTCTTTGTCTTATACGTGTATGTATTTACAACACCATAATTGACAAGGATCTCAGAAGAATGCATACCTCTCAACTGTCCAGATTTTTGCTTCATATTTTTGGTCTGTTCTTCATAAAATTTGTGGTTTTCTAGCAAATCGCTGATGATTGAAGTCACTAAATAATGACAGATGTTTCAGACTTCATATCCTTCAGAAAATGTAAGCTAATGCAAATCATGCTATTGTAGTAACTTTCTAACTTTATAAGAGCAATATGTAAAATCTGTCCTTATGTTTGGGCCCTTGTCTCCTCATTATTTTAGGCTTTGTTAAAAGTTCTTGTGTTAAGAGGTTGAGAGGTATGCAAGGATGAGATCTAATCTGAAAAAAATTGGGGCTTGTTCACAGTATGTGCACATCAATTTTCTATTTCATTTTATATTATTTATGTAACATTTATTAATATGGTGTGTGTAGTGGTCCAGTGAACCTTTTCAGGTACAACCCCAGCTTATAAGTAGAAGAAAGCAGAAGGACTGACAATAATGATACAGTATCAACTAATCAGACAGTTTGTTTTGCATATCACGCAGAGTATAATTTGTTTAGAGTATGCATGATGCAAATATATAACATGTACAAGGTGACTCTTCCCTATAGCATATCTGGTACTAGGCAAGATAAACATTTTCTATACAGCATACCCAATACTAGTATGATGGTGATATTTAGACATTTCAACGTAGTGAGAGACCAGCAAATGTATAGACAGTGCATATTAAAATGCAAGGCTGAGTATGATAAATAGATATTAGGCTTATTTACTGACACTAAGAAATTTACAGATTAAATAACACCCTGACATTAAAGTTTTGTGGTAATATAAGACTATTATGATCATTCCAATGCATACCTCTCAATCCCCAGACATTGAAAATAGGTGCAAAGGCTCATGAAAAGTAGTTACATCCAACCAAAAATCTGGGCACCTAATTAACATAAAATCTGAATACCAAATGAAACAACCCCTCCCACTTCCAGAAGGCACGTGGGATACTAATCAAAAGCACAATTATAAAAAATTGAGAGTAACAAAACTTGCGTGATAATATAAGCATATTATCAAGGCCATGGAGTAAGATCTGTGGGCTTAGAAGACATTGGAAAACCTACATTACACAATTTAGCTATCTTTGCTTTTAAAGTGGGAGATGTAAGATGATGCCAGTAGTATGTTGGGCATGTTGTATGTTTTGTATGTACTAAACAGCTTCAGAAATCTTGTTTTATGGTGGGGGGCATCAGAAAATTATGTGAAGGGATAAATGAAGCCTGAAAACAAGGACATACCTCCAAAATAGGTACATCATATAAAGGAGCAAATCAAATCTGAAAATAGGTATGAACCATCAAAATAGGTACAGTTGAGAGGTCTGTTTCCATGGGTTTATTTGCCATGTATATGTATTTAGAAGTGCACACCTGAACAAAAAGGAAGTGAGGTGAAGCTTTAGTGGAAAGTCTAAGATCAGTGACCAACAGAAAAGTATAGATACTGGAAAAAGATGTGCAGTTTATGGGCAGCATGGAGAAATCTTATACTACTTGTGAATGTAGGTAGATACCTGTGAGAAAGTAGATGTGGAGAGAAAAGGTAGGGATAAGAAGAGTCATTAGGTTAGAATAGGTAGAATATATTTGAAAATAATGAATCTGACTCATAGTGAGGAAGTGTAATGAGGGGTAATTAGGTCAGTATAACTAAAGTTTATAAGGTAGATCTTGTTCTTAAGTTATTAATTATAATAAATGGGGGTTATTACAGGAGTAAAAAGTGTTTATTTTGTTTAACCTTTGACCTATGAGAAGTCATTTCTTTCATATTGGACATTGTTTCCACTATGTGATCTTTTGCATCTTTGAAGATAATAAGTGCTTCTTGACTACTGAATGATGGAGTGCAATTTGTTAACATTTTTTAGAACCCATCATTCACAGAAAAAAAGAGAAGTTTTTGTAACAGTGAGGTACTGCAAATTATGATTCAACAATTATATGCATTTACTCAACATTGTTGCATTTTAACCTCAGTACTGCAAAGATCTAAGTACACACAGCTGTACTGTTATAAACAATATTTAAAAACACATATTTAACATTTAAAATACTTAATTCTATATCTGTAACCCATAATGTGTGTACTGGAAAATACAGGTGCACTAGTCAGAAAATTTTTTTTAATCTTTTATGTGTTACTATACTAGCTGTTTGTAATAACATGCCTCAGAATTCAATTAACTCCATGCAGGAATAGTGCTATTCCTGCACGGAGTGAATCGTGTCCATATAACCATAGCTTTAACAGCAGTGCACCTTGCATACTCATGAAGGTGCGCTGCTGCTTAAGGCTAAATGGACATGAACACTACTGAATGCAGGGGATGTGTTTAGGTAGTGCACGCACATCTAACACACCCCCTGCACTAAGAAAGTGCCATACAGCACTTTTGAAAAGCATTTCAGTGTCCGTGGATTGTGAAATGAAATAAAATGAATATTCCAGTGTCTGCGGACACTGAAATAGATAAGGGAGCAAGAAAAAATGCAGGGGGTGTGTGACATGTTCTGTCACATACCCCTGCATAGGAAAAGTGCTGTATGCCCATGGCAGTCAACTGTACAGGTTTCTGCAGAATGCCCAGATGCCTGTCTCACATACCTATCAAACTCGTAAACCAAGAACACTGTATAAAGCCATAAATAATGGGGGGGGGGGGGGGGCAAAGGCACAGAAATAGGGACACTCTTTAAATATTGCACTGACAAATCCGGAAAGCTGTTAGAATAAAAGGTTTGCATTAGCACGGACTTTCTGAAGGGTATGAAGATTGAAACACAAATGTCTGCCATTTGAAAGTGCCATATGGCCATAGCCATCAACTGTACAGGTTTCTGCAGAATGTCCAGATGCCTGCCTCACATACCTCTCAACCTCCTAGAGCAAGAAAGCTGTACAAAGCCATAAATAATGTGAGGACAAAGGCACAAAAACAGGGACAATTTTTAAATATTGCACTTACAAACCTGGAAAGCTGGTAGAATAAAAGGTTTGCAGCAGCACAGACTTCCTGAAGGGTATGAAGACTGAAACACAAATGTCTGCCATTTGAAAGTTTCGTATGGCCATAGCCCTCAACTGTACAGGTTTCTGCAGAATGCCCAGATGCCTGCCTCACATACTTCTCAACCTCCTAAAGCAAGAAAGCTGTACAAAGCCATAAATAATGGCGGGACAAAGGCACAAAAATAGGGACACTTTTTAAATATTGCACCAACAAGCCCAGAAAGCTGATAGAATAAAAGGTTTGCAGCAGCATGGACTTCCCGAAGGGTATGAAGACTGAAACACAAATGTCTGCCATTTGAAAGTGTCATAAGGCCATAGCCCTCAACTGTACAGGTTTCTGCAGAATGCCCAGATGCCTGCCTCACATACTTCTCAACCTCCTAAAGCAAGAAAGCTGTACAAAGCCATAAATAATGGCAGGACAAAGGCACAAAAATAGGGACACTTTTTAAATATTGCACCAACAAGCCCAGAAAGCTGATAGAATAAAAGATTTACAGCAGCACAGACTTCCTGAAGGGTATGAAGACTGAACGACAAATGTCTGCCATTTGAAAGTGCCATATGGCTATAGCCCTCAAATGTACAGGTTTCTGAAGAATGTCCAGAGGCCTGCCTTGCATACTTCTCAACCTCATAGAGCAAGAAAGTTGTACAAAGCCATAAATAATGTGAGGACAAAGGCACAAAAATAGGGACACTTTTTAAATATTACACTTACAAACCTGGAAAGCTGGTAGAATAAAAGGTTTCCAGCAGCACAGACTTCCTGAAGGGTATGAAGACTGAAACACAAATGTTTGCCATTTGAAAGTGTCATACGGCCATAGCCCTCAACTGTACAGGTTTCTGCAGAATGCCCAGATGCCTGCCTCACATACTTCTCAACCTCCTAAAGCAAGACAACTGCACAAAGGCAAATAAAATAGGGACACTTTAAATATTGCACTTAAAAACCCAGAAAGTTGATAGAATAAAAGGTATGCATTGGCATGGATTTCCTGAATGGTATGAAGTCTGAAACCCAAATGTCTGTCAGTATGTTCTGACTTAAACCATGAGTGATTTGCCAATCATTTGCTAGAAAACTGCAGTCACACCTCCTAAGTTTGTAAGAGCAATAATTAAAACCTGTCCCTATGTGTCCATACAGAATTTCCCTTACTGTGACTGACAAGGAGTACAGATACATGTAAATAAAGTGGGTTTATGAATTTCTTTTTTTCCATTCTAAGGTATGTTTAAGCTTAGCTGAGCAGGTGTGCACATTATGGCCCTCTGCTCAACATTGCTTAAACATCCCATAGGAGATAAATAACAATATACAGCTAAATTAGATAGCATAGTGGCTAGAGTCCTGGCTTGGCATGCAGGTATTCATGGTTCGACTACCAATCCAGGCACTTTATTTTTACATGGGAAAGCAGTGTTAAAAGTATTATTTTAGTTTTTTAAATTATGTAGCAATTGATATTTGTCACCCAGAGTAGTGTAGCTGATCTAAAATATAAGTGTGAGTGCATATAATGTGAAATTACCCATGTATACACAAGTGTCCCATACAGTATAGTCACACACCATGGTAATGTAATGAAAGCACATAGAATGAAGTCATGTAAAGTAAATCATATACACTTACTAATATGTCATTAATGATTGATTAAGTCATTATCCTGATATTTTTTTAAATGAAAAGTGAGCAATGGTTAGCAGTCATCAACTATGCTTAGTCAGTATAAGCATTGCTTAATTGTGAATGCTAAGCAGCAGTCAGCTCAGCTAAATGGATTTGCACACTGTTAAGCAATGCTCAGCAATTACCCCTTTAAGCACTGTTCAACCCAGCTTAGAGGGTTTGCACGTTACTAAGCTGTGCTCAACATTTTCAAAATGATCCAATGATGGCAAAGGGCAATAATATGGCTTTATTTAAACCATGCAGGCCAGAATACAGCCAGAACCTGCTTTAGTTTGATCTCTGCAGGAACATGTCTGTCATTGGAGAGGGAGTGCAACTTTGGGCACAGAGCTGGGGCATCCAGGAGTCCAGGGTCATGGCTGAACTCCTCGTAGAACACCATGATGACAGCCTGCTGCAGAGCCAGTACCAGGGATCTCAGTACAAAGAAGAGGCCTGGGACTGTCTGGCACACAACCTCATCAGGGCCACTGGAATCCCCCAAACTGGTGAGCAGGTACAACATCATTATGCTGACCTAAAGCATAGGAAGGGGGAGGTCTTGGCTCAATGGATTCAAGATGATCGGGACCAGCATGCTCCAGCAGTTTGTAAGTATCCCAGATATAGCTGTACCAAATTCTAGCCTGAGTATGTGATAGACAGGTATGCATAATGTTTGTTTCTCACTCCTACAGCTGCAGAAGAGAGGGCTATGAACATTGAGGCCTATGTCAGCAGACTGACAAGGATGCACCGAAAGGCTGGTGAGTGCAGATCTACCTTTCAGTATATAGTGAAATTAATAAGAAGGAGTAAATTTTTTACTGTGTTCTGTGTGTAACGATTAAAGAAACGTTTGCCAGACTAATAATCATCTACAGCATATGCAGTAGTAGACAACTGTATCATATAACTACAATAAAAATCTAAATCACCAACTGTTGTGTTTATTCTGGTATGCTGTTGTAGAAATAGAATGTGTACAGCTTCTACACAGAAAATATGGCTTTGACAGCATAAATTAACATAGGTTGTTCTGAGAATCAGCTAGTATGCAAAACACTAGCTTGTGGAACTGTTACTCAAGATATACATGAAATATGACATGTGTTATGCACTAAGATCTGAACCCTGAATACTAATGTCAAATGTATTATAGTGTGTCCCCTGCTGCACTGCCTTGTGTTAACCTTTGTTTTCCAGATTGTATAATTTCAAAGAATTACTATACAGTACAGTAACTATCTGTCATGCATGAATCTCAGGATTACAAGGTCAGACTGTCTAACCCACAGAGTATTAGGCAGAAAACAGTCAAACAAAAGACAGCAGTTCCCCAGTAGCCCAGTGTGATGAGAAACAGCCTTGTAGTTCATTTTAGCACACCCAAACACAGTTTGAATCCAGGAAGTGGTACTGAGATATGTGCATATATACACTCAAGAAATCTGGAATATTTGTAGAAACAGTTAGATAGTGGTAACCGATATTTTCTCCACAGGTCTTACAGGTAGTGAAATGTATGTAGTAGCTGTTTGAAGGGTAGAACAAAACACCATATACAACTGTTTCACTGTCCAACCCCATGCCTGCAGATGACAGCAGGATAGGTACATACACCACGCCCTCTTCCAGATACATCTCTTAAGTGTCACGCTGTCATGGCTAGTGGTCACTGCTGCCAATTACCTTGGACACAGATAGGAATCCAGGTGAACTATGCTAGTAGCAGACTCACACAAGATCATTACAGGGTACCCCTTCTTTGTCAAGTATGTAACGCTGACATGTACAAGCCCTCTCTGGTAAGGTAGCCACAGTTTACTCAGTCTGCCCCATACCATTACAGATTGATAGTCTAACAGGTATGTATGTCCCACAGAAGCCATGGGCAGTAGGTAGATGTAAAGTGAGAGCAGAACTGTAGAGAATTGAGCAGTACTGTTGTGAAAAATGGAAGACTATACCGTTGTTAATGGACCTTTTATTCTCTCTCCCCACCCGTCATCTGCATCAATAATTATTATTCATATACTATGGGTATGTTGTTCCCAAAACCTATTGTTGAGACATGTGTTCTATTATTGTTCATATATTTTATTGGTTGCATATTAACATACCTTGTTCAGATACCATTATGGTGGCCTGTTGCCATCAATGTAACTTGCATGCTGTTAAAATGCTTACTGTTGTTCAATTCATGCATGTGTTTCATTTGCTATACAACTGTTTCAAATCTGTTGGTTTGTGTTAATGGGAACACCCATGCATGCTGTTATAACTAATTTTGAAATGTGTTGTTCATGACTAGCCAATATATCTTGGAAAACCACCCCATCTGGCTGTGGCACCAGTGACCCAACCCAGAATATCCTCCTCTGCTGGCCCTGCACCACCCTTGTGTGGAACCACCTCAGGGGAAGGGGCCCATTCTCTCCCTCGGCTCAGGCACAGAGCGGATCCCATCACTCACAGCATGTTCCGGGGTATGGTGCAAAGCGTCATATGCTCTGAGTTGGGTGGGCAGCTGTACCAGATGGAGGGCTGCCTGGTGTACCTCGAGGGGCAGTCTGCCCCTCTTGTCCAGCCCCCAGCACTGCCACCTTCAGGGCCATGAAGGTGCAATAGTAACTGCTCATGGGTGGGGACCTCAGTCCCACTGTATCCATTTGGGGGCTCATGGGCATCTGCTTCCCAACCACCCTCCCTGTCCAAGGTGTTTACCCCCTTATGTGTCATATACCACCCCTGTCTGCTGTCTTGTGTGTCTTGTCTCTCTGCAAATGCTACCTATCCTGCCTACCTCCCCAAACATACTTACAGCAGTTCCCCAACATTCCACTCGCACCTAATAAAAAAAAAAAAAAAAAAAAAAAAAGGCATCTGTCCCACAAAAAAATCATTGCCCCATACATAGCTCTCCACTTTGCCACCATGTGCAGTGAAATTAATCAATCTACCCACAAATTATTCTACAAATGTCTGTTGCCAACACCCATCCTTGTGGGGTGTGAGGCTGTAAATTCCAAATTCTACACATTATTCACAGCTGTTGCTGCAAAAGAAATGTAGAGCTATTTTCCTTTCCTACACCCATCCTGCACATCCCTAGCTGTTTTTACTAATGTTGTACCCGCTGCTTGCCCCATTTCACCACTTTCCTATCACCTTTTTTCTTTAATTAAAATTAGCACGGGTGTAAACGGAAGTAAGTAGTGTTAAGTGAAGCTAAGGGGGCTTAACCGTCTGTTAGCATCACTTACCTTCGAGGAAAACCATGCAAAACTGCTTACAACTGCTTAAAAGTGCCTTAATCACTCTGTCTCCATCAGCCCTTGAACTGCCAAGCAACCCTGCCAAGTCTTGGAACTGGGACGCTGTGCACTACAACCACAGCAACACACCACTACACCATCCAAGCTGTGGGAATGTGTAAGGCCTTTACAAACATATCATGCAGTCTGGTCATTTAACATTAATGGAAAAAAGTCACCACTTCCAAGTCTTGAACCCAGGACTCTGTGCACTACCATCACAGCAACATACCTCTACACTATCTGAACTGTAGGAAGTTGCAGTGTTTTTACAAACATATCATGCACTACAGTCATTTATCATAAGGGAAAAATATATAGCCGTAGTACTCTTATATACATAAATATGCATATATAAATACATACATATATAAATATATCTACCTACATATCTACACTCACACACACACACACACACACATATATATGTATATATATATATATATATATATATATATATATATATATATGTATATCTATATATATATATATATATATATATATATATATATATATATATATAGATATGTGTGTATAACAAACCTCTTACTGCAAGACATCTGCAAAAAGCCTTACAAAGTGGGAGGGTAAAGGGCAAACAATAGCGACATCTCTGAAATATGGCTGGTATACGCGTAGAAGTCTGCTAGAGTAGCACAGTTTGATTTGACATATAATTGCTGATAGATTACAGGGCTGAAACACAAATGAATGTCATCATTTACTGATGTCAATGCTCACACCATCCCAGTGATTTGTCAGAAACCCACAACTGTTATGGGGAACAGACCAAACATATGAGCCACACATCTAGACAGTGTCTAGACATCTGGACAGTGGAGAGGTATGACTGCAGTCATGTAAAAGAAGAGAAAAAACAGCGAGACCTGCCAACCATTTCCCCCAGCACCTTCTGTACCACAGTAAGAACAACATGACACTACCCCAAATCAGTTCTGAGGAATTACTCATGTATTTCCAAATATATCGTGCACTACAGGGATGGAACTGTAGGGAAAAACAGACATTGGTGCGAAAATGCCCACCCACAACCAATTGGACTACAGTCACAGCAACATACCAGTACCCCAAATGAACTCTAGAGTAGACCAACTGTTTGGCCAAACATATCCTGCTTGCCAGTCACACGCTACACCAACATATACTGGCCCAACTCACAGTCTGCTGGAATCATGAGGTGTTACAGGACATTTCTCCTTCTGCCCCTACAAACATATACACCTGACAGACCACCATTAACTGTAGCAGCATGCACAGTCAGGTAGAAAAGGATCTATGACACTCACATCTGCTACTCTCCCTACTCAGCCCAACAAACAATTACACAACACTGCTACACAATCTTGGCAGTCTGTAAACAATGGCCAGACATACACAACTCTCAACTCTACAGATTTCCACAGAATGTCTAGGGTGTGGGACCATATTTATGGCCACTGCCGCATACCACTTCCAGGAGACTAAGTCACTGGGATGATACCAGGAGTGCAGTCACTACATAATGATATACCTTACCTCTAAACTTCTTACTGCAAGACATCTGAAAAAAGCATGACATACTTGGGGGACAGGCGGACAGAAAGAGGGGCATATCTCACATAATGGTGCTACAAACTGAAACAGTTGCTGGTGTTACAGGGTTTGTTGTAACATAGCATCCCTGAAGGATATGATGTCTGAAACACTAATGGATGTCAACATTTACTGACTACAATCCTCACACTATCCTACTGATTTCACAAAAACAGAAGTTGTCTGAGGAACAGACAAAACATAACAGGCAAACCTCTGGGCAGTCTGTGGACATCTAGACAGTTGAGAGGTATGTCAGGGACATATCACTGTCAGACATCAAGTCACACTGAAAATACATGTCCAGACAAACCTTGTTAATTTAGCAATCATCTATGTATATAAGAGCAATACTTACAATCTGTACCCAATTCTGGAGCTTTGTCTCCGTGTTGTTGGCTGTCTCCACATGTCTTGTCCTGAGAGGTATTTCCACCTACTGTCTGTAAATCTGTTGCCCCCACACCTCCATAAAGTGCTCCACAGAGGCAAGGAAAAGGGTCAAGGCCCACATAAAGGACTTAATTATAGCACTGTGTTGCTATGGCATTGGTTACTGGAACGACAACACAGGTGGTCTGGATAGAAATCGCAAGTGGGAGACACTGAGTGGTGCACAGGCCATTACCTGCTCATGAGCATTACCTACAAAAGGCGAACTGCTGCCTATGCAACACAGGTCTGAACCCATCTACACAAAGGCAGACTGTGACCTCAGGTTTCATGCCTACTGAGTGGCGCAGAGCTACAGTTATCCCACTCCACAAGGGGAAATCCACCTTGGATCCCAGAAACTACCGTCCCAACAGTCTGACGAGCCTTATCTGCAAGGACATGGAGTGTATTATCATGGAACTTATAAACAAAGACATTGGCATCCTTCAAACACTGGACCCCACCAGTTTGGGTTCGTGAAGGGCCAATCTTGTCTCTTGAACCTGATTGACTTCTTTGAATCAGTCTCCAGAGCCATGGACAAGGGTAAGGTGGTCCACACAACCTATCTAGACCTTGCTAAGGCCTTTGACACCATCCCCCACTCTGGAATCATAGATAAACTTACTAAGCTGGGCTTTGATCCCTATGTCACCCAATGGGTTGCTAACTGGCTTACTGATAGAACCCACGCTGTAAAAGTAGCTGACTCCAAATCCAGCTCCAGACAAGTGACAAGTGGAGTAACTCAGGGTTCAGTCCTGGGACTGCTCTTGTTTGGCATCTACTTCTCTGAAGTACAGGCCAACAATAAGGGACTCTAGTGAATCCCCAAATGATGTGGATATTCTACAAAAGGGCCTTACAGAAACAGATGGTTGGTGCTAGAGCCATGGGCTCAAGCTTAATGTCAAGAAATTTATAGTTATCCCCTTTGGGAAAAACATGTACTCGTGAATTATCATATAGGTGGCAGTACACTAAACACCGAAAGTGTGATAAGAGACTTAGGGACACAGGTGGACAGTGGTCTCACTTTTGATAAACACATTGCCACAACAGTCAGGAAATTCTTCTGTGTGGCACACCTCATCACTAAGGGCTTTTCATCCAGAAAAAAGGAGGTCATTGTCCCACTGTACTCACCCCTCATTAGATCCATTATAGAATACATCGCCCCATTTGGTATGTACCTCTCAAGACATTTGCAACAACTGGAAAGGCTGCAGAAATACCTCACTAAAAGAATCACAGGCCTAAAGCAGATGCCCTATGCTGACTGCCTTAAAAAACTCCAGCTATACTCTGTTGCATGTCGTCTACACAGAGGCAATCTCTGCTTAACATACAAGGCCATGTCAAACCCAGAGCTGTTGGGCATGCTACACTTAAAGAAATCCCAATCCCTCAGAGCCACATGCTCCAGGGATCTAAACCTTGTCATCACAATAAACAAAACATGCTGGAGGGATAGGTTCCTGACCCAGAGACTCCCCAGACTCTGGAATAGATTGCCCATACATGTCAAGCAGAGTGCCTCTTTGGCCCTCTTCAAAAGGAACCTTGATGATTGGATGGGAGAAAGGAAATTCACCCCGGGGATCACGTCAGTCACCCTGCTAGACAGGGGTCCAGGAAAGTAAATAGTGTGGGAAGAAATAGCCAGGGAATTGTTATGGCTAGGCTTGTATAGGCCCTAGGGCTGATAGCCTAGTACCAACCTATGAACCTATGAACCTATGACTATACAAACCTAACCATTTGCATTATTCTGAGGAAACTCTTCAGCACTATAACAGGTATGTCAATCATGTAAGTTTATAATGGAATGCAGAAGGGGGATGCAATAATGTCAAATAGGACATTAAACACTCGGTCACAACAACACAACAACACCTGCTGGACTCACATGCTGCTGTCCAGCAACTATGGCCATTCCTGCTTGCCCTGTCTGCATTGACATGGATTACATCTCTGGCCCTGAGTCGCCTCAGAAAAGGTCAGCTCTTGTATGACTACTACTGGAGTGTCTGTTGTCCAATACTGAGTGTGACACTGCTAGGCCAGCTACCTGGGATGTTGTAAATATTTATATGTCACCTGTGAATGCTACTATGATATATATGCTTGTCTTACAAATGTAAGATAGGGTATGTGCATAGTACATAACAGGTGCAGAAGTGTGTGTTGAACTGTTTGTGATATAGTGAGCCCATATCCGCCAACTGTCCAGAGTTTTGCAGACTGACCACATGCCTGCCTCATATTTGTAGTCAATGCCTCATACAGTTTTTTATTGTCTGGCACATCACTGGCAATCCATTAAAGACTGAAGTTATAACATAATAGCATAAATTTGACTGTCAGATGTCATATCCTGTGGAGTAGACCTGCGAATGAGACGCCGTCTTTACTGGCAACTAAGTGTGTTTCAGTTGGATTCATACAGTGACACTATTTTTCAGCCTTTGCCCACCAGTGATGTGTGCCTTTGTGCAGATGTCTTGCTCTAACAGGAACTAGATGTCTTAGCATGAAACCCATGTCAATACAAGCGTACCTTGTCCTGTAGGATGCTGACATTTGTGCAGTCACTGACATCTGCTTTGTAGTTGTGAAGAGCACACTAACCTTGCCAGGTTACTCATCCCATCATACGTTTAGACCCCAAATAGAGAGCTTCAAAGCCATAGGAGGGGGATTGTTGAACATTATCATACACATACACACCTCCAGGCTGGCCAAACAGTATGACGCATGTGAGACTTCCTGACCCTACTCAAATCATAGCTAGCTACAAGCCTCCACCCATAACTAAGGATATTTCCACACCTATTGGGACTTGCTGGAATCTGTCAGGATTCAATCATCTACCCTGCTCCTGAGTGACTTCAGCTACTCAACCATATTGTGCATGACCTATTGCACCTGAATATGAATGCACAGAAATTCCTCGGCTTTGTCAATGGCAATGCAGTGGATCAGCTGGTCAACACTCCTATGACAGGTGGAAATATCCTGTACCTGGTCCTAACCAACATAAGTAGCCACTGTAGCACTCCTACAGTGTAATTCTCCTTGGTAAGATCTGACCACATAGCCATCACTGTTTAGGTCACCATCTCCCCTGCCACCCCCCCCCTTGTCAGGGTCAAACATAATTAACTTTACACAAATTACTATAAATCACCTCAGAGCTTGTAGAAGTAGTTTCACAGCCAATGTCCCATCAGTTGGAACTAGCAGTAGTGTCCAGGCCCACACCAGAATACTATGTGGGCACCTACATAGCTGTATGGACTCAGCAATACCTGACAGGACAACATCATCTCCCTCAAGGTAGGGTAAACATCCGTGGTAGACAGCAGCAATACACAAATACCATAATAGGTGGAAATAATTGCTGGACAGGGCCAAGAAAGTACAGGTGCCTTACTGGAAGCAATGTCACCTTGGTCTTCACAGGCAAATAAGGTCACAGGTGAATTACCTTAAGGCTATCTTTGAATGCAAATTGGACACATCCACCAAGGCCAATCACTAGGCCTTCCACACATGTGTCTGCAATCCCAGGGGCAACTCACAAATCTGCCCTGTAGTGGTGGTCAATAACACCACATAGACATATGGCATAGATATAGGCAACTGGCTGCAGACAGGTGAAGTGTAGATATCACCCCCCTGTCCCCCCATTGGTGCACATGTGCTTGCACAGCACCAGCCCCCCTCCCCTCAGCATAAAGAAGCAGGTCCGTAATGCCCTCTCAAAAGCAACACACAGAAATCTCCATAGGTCTGATACCATCCCTGGCTGCATCCTGCATGAATGCAGGCATAATCTCTCAGATCCATTGCACACTGTAGTCAACCAAAGCCTGAGCACTAGTGTCATCCCATCTGCACAGAGGACAGCCACTGTCATCCCTATACACAAAGGTGGAGCAATCTACTGACCCTGCCCATCATATGCACATCAGCCTGGCTAGCCTGCTCTGCAAGGGCATGGAAGGCAATATCAAGGACATTATGAACAGGGACATAGGCAACCTCAAAATGCCTGAGCCCACACAGCGTGGTATTGTCAAAGGGAGATCAGGCCTGTTAAACCTGGTCGACCTCTTTGATGTGGTCAAGAAACACAAGGATAAGGGTAAGATGGTGACCAATGCCTACCTTCACCTAGCCAATTCTTTCACAATAATCCCAGGCAGCCAGGATACATATGCCTACACAGCTAGGCATCAGCCTGTATGTTACCAGATGGGTAGCTAACTGGCTCCATGATAGTACCCACTCGGTCAAAGTAGTGGAACCTCCCCTAGTAGAGTCTTTCAAAGTGGTGTTCCCCAAGGATCTGTCTGGGGGCCTCTACTGTTTGGCATATATATGTATCTGAGGTACAGGACAAAAGCAGTGGTCTGTGGCTGACCAGGTATACAGATGCTTCCATTCCCCTACTGATGTGAGCATCCCCCAATGGGCCCTCACCCAATTAATAACTGGTGCAATAAGAATTTCCACAGACTGAATGCCAGAAGAGACATCATTCTCCCTGCTGTGGCAGATGTCATCCACATTAATTATGACAGTAATAATGTATTGAGCATGCAATCAGGTGTGAGGTGACTTGGGCACCAAAGTTGGTAGCAACCTGACAGTTTCCCACCATGTGGGCACCATTGTACAGAAGGCTGTCTACATGGCCCACCTCACAAATACGGGTATGTCCTACAGGAACCAGGAGGGCACAACATCCCTGTGCTCCACCCTTATCAGATGCATTACCAAATACAATAGCTCCTTTGGCATGCACCTTGCCAAGCAAATGCAGCAGTTGCAGAGACCACAGAGGTTCCTGACCAGGCAAATGCAGGATCTGTAACACCTATCCAATAAAGGTAGGCTGAAGCCCTGTCCCTGTACTCAGTCTCATACAGACTGATCATAGGTGACCTGTGTCTGGCATACAAGGCCATTTCCAAACCAGCCTTGATGGCATTTCTGCATATCTGTAAGACAAACTGCACTCATGTATCATGCACGCAAGGCCCTCTCCTGGTCTGTGACAGGTATAGTACATTTTGGTAAGATAGTGTAATGTCCCACACAATACACTGTCTGTAAAATGCACTCCCTCCCCATCTCTAGCAGAGTATGTGTATAGCCCTCTTGAAGAAAAAGTTAGATGACTGCATGGGAAATGGATGAGACACCCCTGAGATCTCATGTGTGTCCCAGCTGGAAGGGGAAACAGGGGCTGGCTTGGAAGGGACATGGGTGAAAGTCTGGGCCAGGCGTATGAGGGCATCAGGGCCAATAACCTGGTATCATCTTATGAGGCTATGCACCTAGTACTTTACATGTTTCCTATATGTATTGCAGACTGTCCTGCAATGTTGTCTAAAACAAATCCCTGTGAGTCTGAACTGTGTCGGTACTGCAGTGATAGTGTATAGTTTTGTCCCTTCATCAGTAATCATCACATATCATTACACCGTGTCATTGTGTGTGGTCTGTATAGCAGTAAGTCAGCTCTTACAGTACATGCAGATGCACTTGGTGACACTATATAGCTCACTCCAATAGTCCTGGTCTTGGCCGCAATTACCATTCTGCTACTAGGCCCATCACACAGAAGGATTTGTTACCCTTGGTTGTGGACCTGACAGTAACAGTGAAAGAAATGGATTGCAGCAGTCAGAACTACTGTAAGGTCTGCCCTGAAGGGCCCATAGATGTCACAGCTGTACCAGACTGTACCAGGAATGTGTGTTTGTGTGTGTGTGTGTGTGTGTGTGTGTGTGTGTGTGTGTGTGTGTGTGTGTGTGTGTGTATCAGCAATCATAATACTGCAGGGTATTAATTTACATATGTTGTCTTCCCCTCGCAGGTGAACACAGGGGTTGGTGTCCCTCCCCCTCACAACCTGATGTCAGTGTCTTAACGGACTCATAATGAGGCACAGGTGGGATTGTTGGTGCTTGAATCTGTGCCATTGTTTGGTATCCCACTTTCACTCACCATGTCCCTGCATACAGTCAGTATGTCCACACATGCCCCATCCATAGCAGCCATGGATAATGGACAGGTTAAAGGTAGTGGCATGGAACAGGCTAGTATGTTGAGTATGGCAAGTGTGAGTGTAGACACCAGCCATAGACAGAGAGCAGGTGAGGCCATACACAAGCAGATGGCACAGGGTGCTCAACAGAGGACTGCTGACCATCAAGTCCCTGTCACAATTGCCAAAACAGGTGTCACCAGATGCATGTTATGATCTGTCATGGAGACACAGGTGTGTACTGACTGCAACACCAGACAGATGCTCAGGGTCATGAATGCAGTGCTCCCTGTCATGCGTGATGACCTCCACAGCATTTGTGATGTCATATGTCATCTTGCTGATGTTGTGGATAGACAGTGAGGTGAGACATTGTCACTGCTCGACTGTGCAATGTCGGTGCTTAAGCATATGGTGGGAGTAGGGCATCAGCCAGGTGGATGTAGGTCAGCAACATGATCAGCTGTGAGGCCACATGGGCCATGCACATTCATAGTCCTGTAGTGGCAGTAAGAACAGCACTACCAAAGGGAGGGTATTGTCCACACCACACTGGAGCAGGCCATAGGCATGTCGTCCTGACCAGTCCTATCAGGGATGCATTCCAGCAGACAGTAGTCACCATCAGGGAGTAGTACTGCATCTGCCCTTGGCCCTGGCAATGCCAGTGATACTCCTGGCACAACCAGTTACAGCATCCCTGACGGGAGATGGTGAACCATACATCCTGCCATATACAGTCCATGGCAGTCCAACATAGCCCTGTGTCTGGCATCCACATCACTTGATGGTGTGCAGACAAACACTCACATATCCCTATCTCAGGCCAGTCATCACTAGACATGCACAGCCCAGTTGAGCAACACCCCTTCAGGCACACACACACACACACACACACACACACACACACACACACACACACACACACACACACACACACACACACACACACACACACACACACACACACACACACACACACACACACACACACAAATAATGTCAGCCATATGGCCGAGCTTTGGCCTCTATCAATCCAACACCATACCCTGTGCATGTGATGATACCCATGCCACAACCCTATTATCCATACCATCAATGTACGGACATGCTCATATGGGTCTGATGCACAGGGTGACAATGTCATGCTGTGTAATGTGCTGTCTGCTGACAGTAGTTATGGGTTCACATCAAGATGAATGTACCTTGTTAGCCATGATGCACTATTGCTGTTAGTACTACGGACTGACTATAGTGTCCTGTACTGTAGTCTGGTTGTGTTCTAGGTGTCTGTGTGTCTGCTGACAGTAGCAATGACAAGCAAGGCGGAGTGGAAACACAGTGACCTTTTCATAGCCAAGGTACAGCTGTATATGTACGTTTACCAGGTATTTTTGCATGCAACAGTGTGTGAGCAACAATTGTGGCAGACAGTGTGACCTTGCATACATACCCTTGATGCAGCCACCTAGCCTTCATACATGTCACCTGGGTGTTCTGTAGGACCGCAGGCTCACACATACAGAGGAAGACAACTGAGTACTGGCACTAGATCCCTCACAAGCTTAGCCATAACTTTTACTGCAACAGATTCAGCTATCAGCACCTGTTGCCCCTGCCATTTCTGTCACATCCACTCAACCATCATGCAGTTCATGAGGGTTTGCCTGGTACTGTGTATGACAGGTTTGGGGTATGTATTCCTGACACAGCTCAGCCTGTGTTAGTCTAACCTGACAATCACCAGCATGTGTGTCTGCTATCTCATATGCATGTCTGGCCTCTTGTGCTGGTAGTACACATAGAGTCATAGTCCTGTACATGGGGCAGCTGATGAAGGGCTGAACACAACCCTTACCTGCAAAATCTTATGAATGATAGCACTAGATACATAACACAGATAGCACAGCAGTACTGTAGTGTGGTAGTGGCTGCCACTACTATTGAAGTGGGTGACAATTGCAGGGGCTGTTAGGATTGCCAATGGTGGGTTCAGAGGCCCTTAAAATGTTAGAGCCATCTCACACACACATGCACACCGCTGCATGGGGACATGCACTGAGACACACATGCACATGGAGGTGACACTTATCAAAGTAGATGACCTACCCATCTATTAATGTACAATACACAGTGATATGATCATTGCACCACAGTGGCTTGGTGTTAAAAACTGTGTAACTGTGCTTGTACAGTGGGTGACATCTGTATAGGTTGACACTAGGTTGGTAATGGGGAAGTTCACAGGGTAGAAGAGGCACACAAAATGGTATAGCTATTGCATACCCACATTGAAGACAGCCACAGGGTTTGTGCATACAGAAACACATACACAGTTGCCACTAGACATATTAGTAACCCTAAGTATCCACTCATATATACTATAGTGCTGCATACACATGACATGCTCCACATACATTATATGCCTGGGACATAACACACAACCTCTTACAACAGGTAATCTTGTGAATGCCTTCATGGATGGTGAGATGTCTGCTCAAATTATAGTGTGAGAGACTTTGTATCAGCATGATGTGTAAGTCAGGTATGATGTCTGATGCTGGCATGTGTGTCAGTACGGTAACTGTGAAATATTTGGAAATGATATCACAAGAATGCTCATTGTCAGGGGACACAGACCACATATAGATTGCAAACATGTGGATATGCCATGCACATCTGTACATATGACTGGTATGGGTTGTATAGTGTTACATGGTGCATGTAAGGCAGATTCCATTAACAGGGTCTTTAAAGTAATGTCTTGGGTAGGGGGTCAACAGGCCTTAAAATGGTATAACCTACACACACACAACAGCCACAGGGGCTATGCATCACACACACTACTATAGTTGTCGGTATTGAGATTAGGACCCCTGCCTATCTAAGTATTTCCACTATAGTATTACACAGTTATTGCATACACCACAGAGCTTAGAGGGCTGACAAGTGTATACAAGTACATCTAAGGTGAATGACATCAACAGGCCTTGTAAAGTAGGGCAATGGGAAGTGAACTGGGTGGTTTATGCCTTAAAATGGTATAGCTCACACCCCCATAGAGGATATGAGTCTCACCCAAACACACACACACACACACACACACACACACACACACACACACACACACACACACACACACACACACACACACACACACACACACACACACACACACACACACACAGTTTGCCACAACTGAGTGTAGAACTCCTGCCTATATAGTTATCTGTACTATACTGTTATTTAGTTATTACATGTGCCACAGAGCTTATAGGGTTGTGTGCTCTCCAAAGGTACTTCTAAGGGCAATGACATCAGCAGGACTGCTAAACTAGGGCACTGGGAAGTAGTGTGGGTGGGAAAGTCCTCAAAATCCTTTGTCTTACAAACATACACACTTACAAACGTTTGCACATACACTTAGAAACACACACATTTGCCAGACCTGAGAATAGAACCCTTGCCTATTTAGTTATTTGCACTGTAGAGTTATGCAGTTACCACATGTGCTACAGAGCTTATAGGACTGATAAGTGCCCAAAGGTGCTTCTAAGGTCAATGACATCAGCAGGACAGCTAAAGTAGGACACTGGGTGGGAACATCCTCAAAAGACTTCATCCTACAAACTTACAAACTCTGAACATACATTTACACACACACACACACACACACACACACACACACACACACACACACACACACACACACACACACACACACACACACACACTTGCCAGACCTGAGAATAGAACTCCTGACTATCTAGTTATTTGTACTATAGTGTTATGCAGTTATTGCACATGGTACAGAACTTACAGGGTTGACAATTGTCCAAAGGTGCTTCTAAGGTAAATGACATCAACAAGATTGCTAAAGTAGGGCACTGGGATGTGTACTGGCTGGGAATGTCCTCAAAATATGTCAGCCTACAAACATATGGACTTACACACACATTTGCCAGACCTGGGAATAGAACCCCTGCCTATCTAGTTATTTGTACTATACTGTTACATAGTTCTTGCATGCGCCATGGAGCTTCTAGAGGTGGGTTTGTACCAAGGTACTTCTAAGGGGAATGACATCAGCAGGACTGCTAAAGTAGGGCACTGGAAAATGTGGGTTGGAAAGTCCTCAAAATATGTCATCCTATACACATGCACACTTAAACACACTTGTACACACACTTATACACACACACACACACACACACACACACACACACACACACACACACTTGCCAGAATTGGGAATGGAACCGCTGCCTATCTATGACATCAGCAGGCCTGCTAAAGTGGGGCACTGGGAAGTGCACTGTGTGGGAATGGCCTAAAACTGTTCCACCTACAAACAAGCAAACACAAACGCACTCTCACACACACTTACATTTGCCAGGATTGAGATTAGGACCCCTATCCATCTAGTTATTTGTACTATAGTGTTACGCAATTATCACACACACTACAGAGATTATCGGGCTGATAGATGTCCAATGGTACTTCTAAGGTGAATGACAGCAGCAGATCTTGTGAAGTAGGGCAATGGGAAGTGTACTGAGTGGGAAGAGTCTCCTAATACTTAGACCTACAGACACACACACACACACACACACACACACACACACACACACACACACACACACACACACACGCAGGTAATGTGATATTATAACCCCCACCTCAGTACTATTATACAATGGAGCACACCTTCATTCTGGCACGTGCGACTGGTTACGATCAGTATGCCACTGTCTGCAGCAGAACATCACTCTATGCCATTCAGGGTATCCGTGTGTGTGACTAACTCTGTGTGCGTGTCCCTGTGTCTCTCTCTATCACTGTCTGTCTCATATTTCCCCACATCTATGTGTGTGTATCCTTGACATATTGTTATCTGTTGCCCATATATATGTCTGTGTATCACATACAACAGATGCAGATATATCACATATGGGCTACCTGCAGCTAGCTGAGGGTAATCCTGTCTGATGGGCATTTGTAGGGACAGTTAAGGTGTACATAGCTGTCTGTATGCAAAGATATATCAACACAATACAGTCATATAGTTCAATGTGGGTTCCAACATGGCATGTGATTCTCTAAGTGTTGGAGCATGCCCAGTGTGAACTCCTCTATTGAGACTGGGACTCCATTCCAAAGACAGGTGTACTCCGGTCCAAGGTTTTGTGTGCTGCAGTCATACCTCTCAGAAGAAAACAGGACTTTCCTAGGGATACTGGGTTTGTTTTAGCAGACATTTTCTGACATATTTGATATCTGACACTGCAATGTATTGTGTCATTACCTAGTGACTGACATCCTCAGATCATCACAGTGCTTTACCAGAGCGATACAAGATATATGATGCACAGACCAATATCATGGGCCTGACTATATACTTTCTTGCCCAGAAAGGCCAGTTGAGAGGTATGGATACAGCTGGTTGACTGATGAAGCGGTGTAAACAGTTCAGCAACTTGGTTATATACTGGCTGGGGATCTCCTGCTTGTGTGGTATCTTTCTTACCTGAAAAGTCATATCCTTGTGTGGCCATACCTCTCAACTGTACATATTTTAGCAGATTGTCCAGGTGTTTGCCTAGAAATTTTGTCCAGTCTACATAAACTTATGTTTTTATGGTAAGTTAGTTGCATATAATTGAAGACTGACATTACAAACTGATGACAGACATTAGTGTTTCAGACTTCATATCCTTCAGACTATTCCTGCTAATGCAAAACTCCTTATCCTATCAACTTTCTCAGTATGTAAGGGCAATATTTACAACACATGCCTATCATTGTGCCTTTGTCCCACTTTTATTTATGACCTTGTCCAGATGTCTTGCTGTCAGAGATTGGGAGGTATGTGTGTGGTTACAGAGTGCATTCTACTGTGCAGAAATGTCCATTATATGTATAGCATATTCCACATAGCACTGTGACTTCCAGGTATGTCAGTGGCAGAGCAGTACAGAGTAATGTTGTGAACCACTGACAGACAATTGTGTATAGATTGGTAGCTTGCTATGATGTTAGTAGGGAATTGGCCCTGAAGCCATTATAACCCACACAGATGAGAGTGTAGCCCATGTTAAGACATGTTAGCACACAGAGACCCTGTCCAGCAGGGACACAGGTGGGATGACAGGACTGTATTTTGTGTTTCCTGTGCACTTATACAGGGAGCACACCACTACGGGTTTTGAGGCAGTTGGCTTGCTGTTGACAGGGAGTGTATTCCACAGATAGTAGAGTGTGTGGTACACGTATCTGTCTCTCCAACAAGCAGTAGTGATATCATAGCCCAGGTTGATGCTGCACCTAAAGGTTGATTGAGTGAGCCTTGAGTTCCAGATGTGCAGCAGTCCCATCAAGGTGGGGTACATGCTGTCATATCATACACAGGCGTGTGGACTTCACACCTCTGAGTGTACCTATTTAGCAGGTTGTCCATCATTGCACCACTCCATTTGCTGTGGTCCTTAGATGGTTTGTGTTGCTATATGTTATTATGAGGCTACATGTGGGCCTAGTTGTCATGCCATCACAGACTGACATCTACACAGGCCCAAATATTACAGTCAGACAAATGCCCACACATGGGGACAGGGTGTTAATAATGTTCTGCCAAACATAGACAGTTGGGAGACTGGTTTGGTAATTGCTTGTTTGCTCTTATGGGTTTGACATCTGCTTCCCCACTGTCTGCCATTGCTGTTTTGACATGACCCTTTATTGTTTTGCAAATAGTTGGCAGGCATATGCAATGTTAGGACAAGCAGAACAGATATACAAGACATGCTTGTGCTTCTTCTGTGACTACCTGTGTCATTCCAGGGGTATGGCTGTTGGCCAGTGACATGTTGTCAGTGCTGACATAGAAAGGTGGCAGCCTTTTCTACATTGGCAGTACACTGACCTTCAGGTACCTGCTGTCCTACTAGGAACCATACCTCTCAGCTTCTGAGAGCCAGACATCTGGACAAAGCCATAAGTGATTGGGGGACAGAGACCTAAATATAGGGATCATTTTTAAGTATTGACCTTACAAACCTAGAAAGGTGATTCAATAACAGGTTTTGCATTAGCATGCATGTTTCTATAGGCTATGCAGTCTGAGATTACAATTTGTCATTATTTTCTGACCATAGTCTGTTATGTGCTTTGCCAATGAATTGCCAGACAACCACTATTTCATGTTATACAGACCACAGTTATCATGCAAACCTCTGGACATTATGCGATATGTCTGTACAATTGAGAGATATGGTGGGCACTGTGTAGGTTACTCCAAGCTGTGTACTGTCCATATGTCTGGCCCACTGTCCATGACCTGTACAGCTTTCTTGCATTAAAAGATACTGACATCTGGACAGTGTGTACATCTCCTACTGTAGGTGTAGCTGACATGCAGAATAGTTGGCACTGCAGTTCTTTGAACATGGCCCTGTCAAAGACAGTACTGTACCTAGGCCACTACAACACAACAGCCAGGAGTAAGTGCTGGCCACATCCTGACAGTATTAACCACACATATACATAGCTCATTGACCCCTGCATATTGTGGACATGCAACAAGTTATCATGTTGATTGGGACAGCCCTGGCAATGTGTGCTCTGCTGCTATTTCCCTGCAAACATACATGTTATTGCATTTCTATGGAAATATGAGTGTGTGTGTGGGGGGGCACACCTGTCAACTGTACACATTTGCAGAGAGTGTGCTGATATTTGCTTTACATTTTGGTTCTATTTAGCACACTATTGTGCCCTGTCTTGGAGACTAGAGGCATATCACTACAGACCACAGGTCAGATTGTAATGGCATACATTTGAGCTACAGACTTCTTATGTTTCAGAGCCTTACTGCAACTGCAAGACCTACTGTGCTATCACTGTGTAAGTCTGTAGGGGGGGTATTTCATCATTGTCTCCATTTGTGGGCCTTTGCCAGACATTTCTTAATGGTTTTCTACAGCTGACTTGCTGGGTGAGGCTGTGGGGTGAGTATGGGACTCCCACACTGACATCCATGCCTGTGACCTATGACTCCCCATTTAGTTGGCTCCCCACATATGTTGCAGTGGGATTTGTCACCTTGGGTATGACTGCATAGTGAGGGGAGGACAGTATTGGGAAAACATTTCCTGGTGTCCCACGTAGCTGTCAGCTGTCTGCTGCTATCCCAGTAGGCCAACCCATTCCCTTGCATGCATGCAGCAATACCATAGATATGCTATCAGAACATACTAATCCATTCATTTATTGTTAAGAAGACTGAGTTACCTTGTGCCTGCGGCAGTTGTGAGGATGGTGCTTGATGGCTGCCTATGTCAGATGCATGCAGTACACTGCCTATACATAAGTTACAGGTAGTGTGATGTGTGTGTCATCCATTTTACTGTGTGTGCGAGTCAGAGAGAGGTGTCAGTCCCTGGGTGCTTACAGTGTCAGTGTGTGTATGCTATGCATTGCCTATTTGAAAAGGCCAGGGCATACTGGGCATGCCTCCATATGCCTACAGGAGCTAGCTCAGTGGGTTCCTCCTCCGAGTCTGTTTGTGCCTGTGAGGACCTTCACAATGGTGGGGGGCTGTTTGGCCTTTCCTCATGCTGTTCCTGCTGCAGCTGTTTCTGGAGGATCATATTGTGTAGCATGGCACATACTATGAACATGTGTGCACATGTGACTGGAGAGTACTGCAAGGCTCCACCAGACATGTCAAGGCAATGGAACCGTGACTTGAGCATCCCAAACACGCACTCTATAATGATCCTGGTTTGTGCATGTGGCTCATTATGGCATTCTTGAGTGGGTGTGTGTGCATTTCTGATGGGTGTTATCATCCACGGCTCCAGTGCATAGCCAGCATCCCCCACCAGATGGCCATATGGGATGTCCACCCTGACAAATCCCTGCCCTGATACAGCTGTGAGAAATGCCAGATGTGGGAGTTCTGATAGTTTCCAGGGCTGCCAGCACACACATGCATGATAATGCCCTGGGCATTGAACATGATCTGGCAGTTGATGGAGTGGAAGCCCTTGCAGTTTAGGTAGACCCTACCCTGCTCACTGAGTAGTGCTTTGATGTAGATATGCATGCAGTCTATGGCACCCAGTAATTCTGGGAAGTCTGCTACATGGTGGACGAGGCCCATATTGATGGTCCTCTCCTCATGGGTGCTGGGGAAGTAAATGTGCTCACCGGCATGTTGTCACATGGCATCCAGGAACTGATAGAGTACCTGGATGCAGATGCCTGTGAGACCCCCATGATGTCCCCAGTAGGTCTTTGGAAAGTACCTGTAGCTAATATTCTTAAGGCTACACATACCTTGGTATCCACTGAGATGGGCTCTGCTTTGTTGGCTTTGGGTCTGAGGTGAGGCCGGCAGAGCTCGATGAGTTGCTGAAGTATGTCTCTGTCCACCCTGCAGCGCTCTACTATCTCCATATCTTGTAGCCCATGGTAGGTTACCCTAGGTCTGAACACTCTTCTCCTCCTCCCTCAGTCTGGAGCAGTTGTCAGCATTATCCTCCTCACCACCCTCTGTCTATAGCACATACTGCTGTATCAAAGCAACGGCAGCCCCTAGCATTTTGTCAGTTAAAGTTCCTCCACATGTGTACACCAATGGTGCAGAGTTTGTGGGAAAAACCAGACTGAAAGGTATTTGCATGGTTTACACTGTTGTGCTGGAGATGCTGCCTGTATGATTGGCTGACTATGATGCCTTCCACCTGCCAGCTATATTGTTTGTACTTGATTGTTTTAATTTTGCTATTTCCCTTTTTTCCCTTCCCATTTCCACCCCTTTAAGCCCCAGTGTGCACCACACAAATCTGCTGCCCAAATGTAAACAGTTCTGCTATTTCCTGTTTTTTTTTTTTTTTTAGACCTGGTGCAAACCCATTTAGCTAAAGTAAACACTTTGAAGCAGAAATGGCCCTCCCTGGATGCGAACATGCTCTTCATTTCATGGAATAAATCAATACAGCCTCAGACACACCACCTTGATTAGGTGTGCTTAGCTAAGCTCAAATGGGAGCTGTGGATCTCCAATGTGCTTACACCAGGCATGACATACCCCCTTTTCATGTCAGCTGCTTCCCCTGCTTATACCACTGCCTTATAGCTCCTACACAGTTAGGTGCAGCCAGGGAATGGTCTCCCATTAAGTGTTTCAGTAAAATTTGCTCATTTGCATACCACACAAATTTATCCCAGGAGTTCCACCTTTGTCCCTCATTGACAAGGGTAACAGGTGATGACTGAGGTTTCTTTTTTGGGGATAAACTCTTGGCTAGGCTTGTAAAGGTCCCAGGGCCATTATCCTGGTAACCTCCTATGATCCTATATAGAAATAGAAAGGATTTCAGCATTTATTTCAAAATTATTCTGGCAGTTTGCACAGATGACTAAAACTCTGATGTGTTAATGAGGTGCTTCCTATGGCAAGGGAGCAAGATTTCAATCTTTCCACCTTCATTATCTACTGTGTGACACCGAGCACATCACTTACCTAGACAGTGCTTTGAAGCAATTGAAAATTTGGGCTAGGCTACTTAATGGTCCCCAGGACGGCATGACTAATAACTATGAACTTGTTGCCATTGTTTGCCAGCCATACCCTCTTCCACAGCTGATCTAGTTCAGGAAATGTCATGGCAATATCACCAGCACAACAATTTTTAATGTACCATGGGCAATTTATTCTTCAAGGGCAGCAGGCACTGCATTTGTAAATGAAGTACTGAAATGCGAAATGTTTTGCCAGTAGCAACCTCTGCAGGACTTACAGTTCTCTGTAATGTAAAATTACTCAGATGTCTTTTACTTCCCTGGAGATTGCATATCGACTTAGCATATGTTATCAGGTGGTTAATATTTGTTTTTCTCTCATAAATCCTCTTCTATTTAAACTGTGCCATACATGGCTTGATTTTATGGTATGATGCTAGTAATCTTCATATAGTTTTGTGTAGCTCATCCAAAGCTACCAATAAAGTACATGAGATTTATTTCTTCACAACAGAAAGGGGTGTATACAGTCAATAAAGTGTGTGTGTGTGTGTGTGTGTGTGTGTGTGTGTGTGTGTGTGTGTGTGTGTGTGTGTGTGTGTGTGTGTGTGTGTGTGTGTGTGTGTGTGTGTGTGTGTGTGTGTGTTTATGTGTGAGATTTAAGTTGGAGTACGTTGACTAATACGTTTGTGTGTGAAACAAATATGGACTATGTGACAATGGTCATTGTTATTATTATTATTATAATCTTATTATCGGATTATTATTATTATTATTATTATTATTATTATTATTATTATTATTATTATTATCATTGTTATTTCATACAGATATCTGAGAAGGATGCAGTCAACAATGCAGCTATAATTTCCGAGTTTGGTTTGTTTATGGATAAAAATGATTGACCCTGCTGAGCTTATAAAGTTAAAAAGTGTTTACTTTTGCAAGAGTAGTGTGCATTTGAGTAAGGCAAATTGGAACAGCTTACTGTTGCCATTTTATCACAATCAGACATGTGACCTCTGCATCGTCAAGACAGTGGCAATAATTGTTGATTACATATATTAGCGTATTATAATGACAACAGTTTGAGTGACCTTTTATGATTGAAATATCTCAACTGAGTGCTTTTGTCATCATTGATTTATATATATATATATATATATATATATATATATATATATATATATATATATATATTTTTTTTACTTCACTGTTTACTGAAAAATGTTCAAAACTACAACTTTAAAACACAGTCCTAACAAAGGCTACTGTATTAAACAAGAAATATAATTGAAAATAATCAGGGAGGTAAATAAAAAAACACATGCATTTATGCATGGTCCTAAAAATGTGTGTGGTGGACCCATGGTCTGTAAAGAGCCTGGGGCTTTAGGTATGGTTAATCTACAACTGGCCAGATGCATTTTGCTTGAATGTGAGTTTCAAGGGAAGACAACTTTACTATTGCTCATGTGAAGTCTGTTTTCAATATAAGACTGTTTTATTTTTGTTTAGCAAATGACCATCAGGGTCTGTGCTACAAAATTTGAAATAAGTTTTAAATTCTATCCAATTCTTTGTAATAATTGCTCATTGACAGGTTTGAACAACAGAGTTTAGAGTAATTGGGGTGAGACAGTCATGTAATGGGACTCTGGAATGGCTGCAGGGAGGGACATAGTCTATTAGCCTGCCTAGTATCCCTTTTGACCATGATCTGGTCCTGGCATCAGGTAAATAAGTAAGATGTCTTACTTCTTTTTTGTGTATTTAATTAAATCAGAGGACCAGTGATTAGCCAAGCCACCATGGGCTGAGGCCAGGATACCAGCAATCTGACCAGATGACAAGCCAACTATTCTAGTGATACTGTACAAAAGATCTTTCTATACCCACGTCCCTGCACCTCATACTCTCATGGTAAATTAATGCTACTCCATATCATACATTCAACATTTAAAGAGAATGCCAACCCTTTCCCATATAGAAGAACTTCCCCACACTACAGTTATTGAAAGTAGCTCATTCAACTTTCTCCCTAATTAAAAAAATGTACTTTTGTAGTCTCTAAATAAATTCCTCATGATCTGCCAGCCATACTCATCTCCTTTTAGGTCGACCTTTCCTTCTAGATTCCACTCCACTACTTTGACTCCTACATTCTCTTTTCTCAGTATTATGCTACCCCTCTGTGTTCATGTTACCAGTGTCAGCAAATCAAGCTTATGTAAATGTTCCTTATCTGTGTATTTTCCCAAGCCCATTTAATTCTGATAATTTTTCTATATGTTTTCTCAAGTGTGTCTGCCTTTGTTATTCTCCAAGTCCCCCAAAAAATGTTTCATTATTAGGTCTAACCTACTCTTTATATAATGGTCAAATAACATCCTTACCTCTACAGCTAACAGCCTCTAGCTATACTCTCTGAGTCTTGTTAGCCTTGGTTGTTATACCCTCGCACTGGACTTTATAGTTAAATATATACATTCCAAATACCTAAACTGTTTTCTTCATGTTAAACTTTCATAACATGCCTTTTGTTAAAAAAAGTAAATTCTTATATCAAAACACTTTCCAAAAATGTAAAACATGACACCTTTGGTTAAAATAAAACTTTTGTGATTTATTCCATGGTTTCAGCTACTTTATCTCTCTCTGTTTTTTTTATTTATTTTTTTAGTTTTTTATTTTACATTTGTTGACCGGGCTAGTCTAGCTGGATATATTTCCATTTTCAGTAGAGGCCCCGGGGAGAAAAGCTCCACAAAAGCATCACAATGAGACATAACAAAGAGACATATTGTTAATAAACACATTGAAATACTAATAAGAAAAAAGTATTAATATAAACAAATAGTAATAATAATAAAACCTAGTGATAAAGTTAACAAAAATTAAGGTACACCATCAAAAGTCAAGACTAGGGTTAAGCCAGTTTCATAGCTTCTAAGTTAATTCAAATAGGCTGTGCCATAAGGCTCCTACTATAATAAAAAAAGAACAAGTGGAAAGAGAAGAAGGAGAAAAGTGTATGATAAAGAGAGAGGGAAGAGACAGTAGTCTAGAAATATGAGAAGAACATGAGAAATAAGACAAACAAGAGGAATATAAATAAATGAGACAGACAAGAGGATATGGGAGATGTAAGAGAAATGGGTCAGAGCATAGAAGGAATACTAGGGAAAAGAAAGATGACTGCTAGGTTTTCAGCACAAGATAGGGTGAAAGGTCAGGAGAGGGGGGGGGATGTCAGTCATGTGTATTACATGAGCAAAGCCAGTGCTTTTGGAAGTACAGTTTGATTTGTTGTTTGAAGAGAGGGAGGGATGTAATTAGAGTTATATCCCTAGGTAACAAATTCCATATTCGGCTTACAGTATTAGTGAATAAAGAGTCACCAGCTAAGTTGTGAGCTTTTATGGGTTTGGTCAAGAGTTTAGCAGAGGAGCGAAGGGAGGTAAGATTGTTATAAGGGAGTAAGAGCTGAGATAGAATAGGGGTGTTATCAGGTTGGTACAGAATATTGTGAGCAATAGTAAGTTGTGAGATTATAAGATGATTTTTTAGTTCTAGCCAGCCTAGAAGTTTCAAATTAAGGCAGTGATGGGTTCTGAAAGGGTTACCAGTGGCGAAGCGGGCAATGTTATTGTAGCAAGTTGCAAGTTTGTTTAGGTTAGTTTTCTTAAGGTTAGTGAAGATGGGAGAGGCATAAAAGAGAGTGGATATGAGATGGGAGTGGGCAATAGTAGCTCTAGCTGATGGGGTAAGAAATGGTTTAATACGGTAAAGGGATCCAATCTTTCTGTTTACTGATTTGATGGTGTTGTTGATGTGTTGATCAAAAGAGAGATTATTATCAATGGTTATGCCAAGCAGTTTAGTTGTCAAGTCAGGAGAGATGACTGTGTTGTTGTTAGACAGGATGGTGAAATGTAGTGGGGAAGTACGAGTGGTGGGGGTGAAGAGGAGGAGTTTAGTTTTTTTAGCATTAAGGAGAAGGTATCATCTAGTAAACCAAGTTTCTACTGTGTTGAAGATTTGTTGGGTTAGTGAGAGTAGGTTAGAAGAGGAGGATGCTGAACAGATAATAGTGGAGTCGTCAGCATATTGAACGCAGGTGGCTTGAGGAATAACAGAGTGGAGATCATTAATAAAAAGGGAGAAGAGAAGTGGGCCAAGAATAGAGCCCTGAGGGACTCGAATAGAAGTGGGGAGTAAGGAGGAGATGTGGTTGTCCCAAAGAACGGCTTGTTGTCTGTTGCTGAGATATGAACTGAACCATTTTAAAGTAAGTTTATCATGTTAAGTATTTAGCAGATGCTAACTGAGCAAATTTAACAATGCAACAAATACATCATTTTAAGCAGTTTCCATAGTGCTGAGCACACCTCTGAATCATCATCAGCTTCATAAAAAGATTTTTAGTTCTCTTTTTCCTCAGCAACCTTAGAAATATATAGCTTGACTTAGAGGTAGCATCTCATGCCATGAGAACGCACTTTTCAAATGCTTGTTCATTGATGCGTGTAAAGTTGGCTTTTATACTTAAAAAAGACATCTTTCTTACTTGGTGGCAGGAACCTCAGATTTTTTGTTTATAAGTGTGGAGGTATGGTGAATTTTCCTTATACAAGGGAGTTTGTGGGAGCTTAACCTTCCAAACTTTAATGCACTGATAGATTTTCTATGATTTTTCCTGCTTAAAATGATGTATTTGTTGCATTGTTAAATTTGCTCAGTTAGCATCTGGTAAATACTTAACAATTTAGGTATTTGTTTGTTTTACTAAGCATGGTAGATAACTGATCAACATGTACCTTTTCCATACTTACCCTGGAAGCACTATCTGGTTATGTGACACGCTCCAACACTGGGTAAATGGCTTTTTTAATTTATCTACATACGTCCTAGTCTGCAGAGTTGGCAGATTGTCACATACTGCTAATTCAGCATCCACATGTATTGTTTACTCTAATCTGGGTGCAGGACTGCAGGAAGTAAAATACAGTGACACAGATAAAGAAAACAAGCAGCTTAGGTATTGTTCTACAATGGTAGAGACAGTGCTAAACATTGTAAAAGTAGAGTTATTTAATGAGATGTTTGTTAAACTAAATTCAATTTGCACGTTATAAGCAATTTTCCATTTTTAAATAAATGTAAACAAAAGCAAGGCCAAATTTCCATTTTTAAATGAATAAAAAACAAAACAAAGTGAAACAAAACACAGAGTGGTAGTACAACTCGAAGCTAAATACAAAAACAAAAACCAGTATGCCATGTTCCCTGAAACCTGTATATTTTAATGCCACTAAAATAACAAAGCTGCAATAAAAATGATTAAGTGCTTTTGTCTATGTTTTTTTAAGACATCATCAGAACCATATAAACTACACATTTCTCAATTAAATACCTATGACGTATTCAACACACCTCCAACAGCAACCAATCGCAGTGTAGCTTTTAATATGAAACTCTGCAAAATATTTAAAGAACTGCAAATCAATTAAAAACAAAAGCAAGAATAAAACCTACACCAACAATATAAATGGCTAAACGTTAATAAAAATAAAAATGAAAATAATTATACTTTTATAACTTGTTGGCTCTCCCTTTCAGTTCACTAATTATAGAAATCTCATCATTGATTCTAATTATAAAAATACCATCGATTACTAATTATAGAAATACAGTCATTGATTCTAATTATAAAAATACCATAGTTTCATAGTTTCATAGTAGTGTACTAGGCTATCTGCCCTGGGGCATTTACAAGCCTAGCCAATAGTGATGTGGCTTTCGCCACCCTGTATTATATAGCTGCGCCTCTCTAGTAGTGACACATGTGGGACCCCATTATTTAGTATACTATACCTCTATCTAGTAGTGACACTGAGGTGACTCCCGGGGTAAAGCTACGATCTCCCATCCATGCATCGAGATTTTTCTTGAACAGTGCCAATGAAGGGCTCTGTCTACATGAACTGGGATCCTGTTCCAGAGTACGGGCAACCTCTGTGTTATGAATCTGTCCCTCCAGCATGTCTTATTTATATTTGTGCAGAGGTTGAAATCCTTAGCTCGCGTGGTTCTGGTGGATTTGGATTTTTTGAGATGGAGCATGTCCATCAGTTCTTGGTTGGACATGGCCTTATATGTTAGGCACAAATCACCTCTGAGCAGGCGGTATGCTACTGAATAGAGCTGGAGTTTCTTTAATCTAGCTGGATAAGGCATATGTTTGAGTCCCATGATCCTCTTGGTGAGGTACTTCTGGGGTCTTTCCAGTTGTTGTATGTGCCGGGTGAGGTACATCCCAAATGGAGCATTATATTCAATCATGGGCCTGATAAGGGAGGAATATAGAGGTGCAATGACCTCCTTTGATCTGGATGAGAATCCTTTCATGATGAGATGGGCAAGGTAGAAAGTCTTTCTGACCACTTTGGCAACATGGTTGTCAAAGGAGAGGTCACTATCGACTTGAGTCCCCAGGTCTCTGATTACTTCTTCCGTACTCAGTGGGTTATTGTCTATGTGATAATTTGTGGGTACTTTGTTTTTCCCAAAGGGGATGACTATACATTTTTTGGCGTTAAGTTTGAGGCCATGATTCCAGCACCAGTTGTCCATTTCAGTGAGACCTTTCTGTAGGATGTGTGTGTCAGCAGGTGAATCGACTATGGCACCCAGCTTGCAGTCATCTGCAAACTTTGTCAGCCATAATCCTCCCATATTTGCTTTCACATCTGAGAAGTAAATGCCGAATAAGAGCGGTCCCAGGACTGAGCCCTGTGGGACACCACTCGTGACTGGTTTTGAGTCTGACATGGCTCCAGCAATTTTGACCTTATGGGTTCTGTTTTTTAGCCAGTTTGCTACCCATCTTGTGACATATGGATTAACATTTAGGCTGCTGAGCTTGTCTATGATGCCAGAGTGTGGTATTGTGTCAAAGGCTTTAGCCAAGTCCAGGTAAGCAGTGTGGACAGCCTTGCCCTCGTCGATGGCACTAGTGACTGACTCGAAGAAGTCAACCAGGTTTAAGAGGCAGGATCTGCCTTTTACAAAACCGAACTGGGTGGGATCAAGGGTCTGCAGATCCCCAGTGTCACCATTTATGAGTTCCATGATGATTCTTTCCATAGCCTTGCAGATCAGGTTGGTCAGACTTATGGGTCGGTAGTTACCAGGGTCAGTGGAATTTCCTCCTTTGTGGAGTGGGACCACTGTTGCTGTGCGACAGTGTTCCGGTACATATCCTGTAGGTGCGGGTTTAGTTCATCTTGAAGTTCACGTAACACGCAACCAGGGATACCATCGGGTCCCATAGATGCTGTGTTTTTTGCTTTGTTGAGTGCTGATTTTACCTGTACGTCTGAGATGACAGGTAGGTCACATTCAGCAGGGATAATTATTTCACTTTTAGGGGGTGAGGGAGGGGAGAAATTTGCACTGAACCTATCTGCCAGAATATTAGCAATGTCGGTAGGGTCAGTGAATTTTTTGTCGTTGTGTACCAACTCAGAGCATATCTGAGAATTTCCTCCCAAGGTTCTGACATAATTGAAGAAGGCCTTGTGATTGTCTTTGGTATCCTTGGCAATCTTTCTCTCAAAGTTGGCTTTAGATGTTTTTATGAGAGAACGTAGTTTTTTACTTGTGCTGATCAGGGAAGCCTTTCCCTTGTGGGATTTGGCTTTGTCCTGCAGTAGCTTCCTTCTTTTGTTGTACAGTTTGTTTATAGCCGGGGTCCACCAAACCGGGCATTTTCCCTTGGTGGAGAGGGTTTTGGTTTTAGTTGGGATTGCTTGATCCATGCATTCTTGGAGATGTCCATAGAAGGCTTTTGTGTAGGATTCAGCATTTTGGGAAGTGGTTTCCATTAACCCAGTAGGCTTAAAGGATACCATTTCTGACTTAAGGAGCATAAAGTCAGCTTTTGAAAAGTTTTTCACTGTAGTCTTTTGTTCTTGGGGTGGGGGTGGGATATGTACATCCGACGTGATCAATTTATGGTCAGATCTTACTAGTGAGGGGTTTATATCTGGTGTGGAGCATTTGGGCCCCATGTTTGTGATAACCAGGTCAAGTATATTATCTCCCCTCGTAGGAGAAGTGACCAGTTGCTCCATAGCATTCGAGTTAATGAATTCTAGGAATCTTTGGGCTAGGGTGTTAGGGCTAGAATAGTGGGCCCAGTCTATGTTGGGGTAGTTGAAGTCACCCAATATGATGGTGTTTGGTGTGACATTCATATCCTCCAGTGTCTTCAGGAATGCTTGATGGGATTCCTGGGATTGGGAGGGTGTTCTATAACATGCGACCAGTTGTATGGCAGTTTTGCCTATGGTGAGTAAAACTTGTATGGTTTCTGATGCTTCTTGGGTAGCCACCAATCGAGAGGTGTAGGTGTCCTTTATGAAAATGGACACTCCCCCTCCCTTTGTGGTTCAGCCTGGAACTTGAGGCCGAAAAGCATGATATGAGGTATAGCCTGGTAGTGCTGGAGTGCTCTCAGGAGCTTTGAACCAGGTATCAGTTACTGCACAGACATCGATATTCTCCATACTGAGAAGTGCTTCGAGTGCCTGCATCTTGAGATTTAGACTTCTGGCATTGAGCAGCATTACCCTTAATTTTTTTCCATTTTTGTTTATTAAGGAGGTTGATTTGTCTTTTGAGCATTGCCTAAAAAAGGCACTATGGGGGTGGCAAGAGCCTTGGCCAGTATCCGGAAGCCCAGTGGTGACAGGTGCAAGCCGTCCCTTGTGAAGCAACGTGGCTTGTCCAGCATGTCATCCCTGGCTGACAGACATTGGATCCCCCTAGAATGACACCAGTGATTAAGCCAATTGTTAAAACTGATCATTTTGTCTTTGTACTGAGGCATCATTCTTGGTGAAGGCAGGATGCTGCTCAGGGTCAGGGTCATACCAGTCTGGGCTACATAATTGAAGAGCTCCTCAATGTCTCTTTTCATGTAGTCCAGGGAGGTACGTCTCAGGTCATTCACACCAGCATGGACAATGACTGCATCATACTTGTACTTGCTTTGGAGTGACCTGAGTGCGTGTGTAATGTGGCGGATCCTAGCTCCCGATAGGCAGCTCACCATTACCCTCTCCTTATTCAGCCTGGTAAGTGGAACGTCGGTATGTCTGACTATAGAGTCACCTATTACTAATGTCTCTGGCATAGTGTTTTGCCTTAGGGGCTGTGATTGTGTGACACACCTGTTGCTTGAGGTATGTGTTGTAGGTGTTATGTTTTGTGAGGGTGTATTTCTGGGTGTCTGCTTTGGAGGCCTCTGTTGTTTTGGTAAGTTTTTTATAAGAGCCTCAGAGTATGTCTTTGTGTTCTTATGTGTTTGGTTTGTAGTACTGGTGGTTTTATGTGTGACTGGTTTTGCTTCGGGTATGGGTGCCTTCTCCTCCTGTCTGGTCTTGCCAGTCCTGAGTTGAGAGAGTTCAGCCTCCAGTCTGGCTATATAGTTGCATCTCTCACAAGTATTTGTGTTAGTAGGAAGGAGGAGAGGGTTGTCTGTGTACATGAGACAATTGTAACATTGTCTTAAGATTCCCAGATTAACCAGCTGAACAAGAGAGGATGCTAGTGGTCTACCACTCGACATGCTAGAATAATTTATAAGAAGTGCTGTGCCTTTAAAGGAAGTGGGTATTCACGGGGGTAGTGGATGGCTGTAGTGCTTACTTTAGTATAAGAGTGCTTACTTTAGTATAAGAGTGCTTGCTAAGAATAGAAGTTCTGAAAACAAGTGCTAATATATACAGCTAAATAGACTGAGTAGAGCTTCCCAAGGGAAAATTTGAAGAGTAGACTTGGTGGAGCCAGAAATAGTTTAAACCTGTATAACCGCTGCTGCTATGCCCAACCAAAAGCAGGCGGATTTTTTATACAGGGAACTTGAAAAGAGCTAGAAATGGTCCAAAGCAACCAATAATTTACAGCTCAAGTGCTGAGGTCACTTCCCCCAGGGACAGATAGGCTGCTCAAGGCTCCCCACTCCCACTGGTGAGCTCAGAAACTTCCTTCTATCCAAGTAAGGCAATGGCCAACACAGGAACTACACACAGCCCAGAATACAGCAAAGCCTGTATACTGGTCTATACTAGTCGAGCAAAGGCAGGAAAACAAGGAGTATTTTTTTGTTTTTTGTTTTTTCAAGAAAGCACACAGAAATGCAATTAAACAACAGTAAAATCGATTTACACAGGCTAGCACACTTTAGTGAGCAGCCTCAGCAGTTAAATTAACAAAAAAACAGTATTAATCGACCAGAGTCGACCAAAAGCTACTTTTAAGTGCAGATACTTTATAAATCAGCAGATAGACACAAAAACAGTTTTAGCTAGTTAAATGAAAGCCAGAGAGGACAATGCAGATAAAAAAAGCCAAAAAATACTTAAATCTGGAAAGTGGTCGCTTCTTTCAGTTCTCTGTTGCCAGGACCCCTCTGCAGGACCACATGGAGCTCTGCTTGGGTATATAGCCAGAAAAAAATGCCCTGAGGCGGATTTTTATACAGGGAACTTGAAAAGAGCTAGAAATGGTCCAAAGCAACCAATAATTTACAGCTCAAGTGCTGAGGTCACTTCCCCCAGGGACAGATAGGCTGCTCAAGGCTCCCCACTCCCACTGGTGAGCTCAGAAACTTCCTTCTATCCAAGTAAGGCAATGGCCAACACAGGAACTACACACAGCCCAGAATACAGCAAAGCCTGTATACTGGTCTAAACTAGTCGAGCAAAGGTGGGAAAACAAGGAGTATTTTTTTTGTTTTTTCAAGAAAGCACACAGAAATGCAATTAAACAAACAGTAAAATCAATTTACACAGGCTAGTACACTTTAGTAAGCAGCCTCAGCAGTTAAATTAACAAAAAACAGTATTAATCGACCAGAGTCGACCAAAAAGCTACTTTTAAGTGCAGATACTTTATAAATCAGCAGATAGACACAAAAACAGTTTTAGCTAGTTAAATGAAAGCCAGAGAGGACAATGCAGATAAAAAAAGCCAAAAAATACTTAAATCTGGAAAGTGGTTGCTTCTTTCAGTTCTCTGTTGCCAGGACCCCTCTGCAGGACCACGTGGAGCTCTGCTTGGGTATATTGATTACTAATTATAGAAATACCATCATTGATTCTAATTTTAAAAATACCATCATTGATTACTAATTATAGAAATACCGTCATTGATTCTAATTATAAAAATACCATCATTGATTACCAATTATAGAAATACCGTCATTGATTCTAATTATAAAAATACCATCATTGATTTCTAATTATAGAAATACCGTCATTGATTCTAATTATAAAAATACCATCATTGATTACTAATTATAGAAATGCCCTCATTGATTCTAATTATAAAAATACCATCATTGATTACTAATTATAGAAATACTGTCATTGATTACTAATTATAGAAATACCATCATTGATTCTAATTATAAAAATACCATCATTGATTACTAATTATAGAAATACCGTCATTGATTCTAATTATAAAAATACCATCATTGATTACTAATTATAGAAATACCGTCACTGATTTACTAAAGTTCATGCAATTGCTACACACAGAACTAAAAATAAAAATATTGCAACATGTGGGAAAATAGTTCTTTCTGCATACCTTTGACATTATAACCATTAGGCACATTTCATGTTACATTACTAATAAGCTTTGAATTCTTATTTCCACAAATATATATTAATAAAAAACTATAAATTAGATAAATCAGAATATTATATTAATTGCCCATGTTTCTATTATGTATATATCTATATCTGTGAGAAAATGATCACATTTAACATTTACCAGAGCTTCTTCTAAGTCTCATTATATTAATAATTACAATATGCTGTGCAATGAATACTTTATTTCAAGACAATTTATAAGAAAACATATACTTTTTAGTAAATTATATGCCACAAATATATTATAACTCAACATTCATGAAAGGATAACGGTAATTTGCATCCTGTGTTATTCTAATCACTTTGAGTAGGAGCAACCGTAGGGTTCATTAAAGAACTTAAAGCATCTTTATTTGCTGTTTGTTGGAAATCCTGCACACTCAGTACCATTAGCTGGATTCACAGAAGTTTCCTTTCGAATACTTTCTTACTGTTTTTTGCCAAAAGCATTATGTGTGTTTGTTAACTCCATTCCTTCATCAAAAAAGATGCTGAAATATAAAGATAAGAGATGATATTACATAGTTTTCTGTATCTAAATGTGTATAATAAATTAAATAGCTAAACAGTATGTTAAACAGCTCAGTGTCTCCTTGGGTGTTAAGGAGCTTGATAGTTGATATACCAAAGCAATATTTTTATTGAACATACAGATGTTAACAGTTATTCAAGTACATTCACTGATACTGATTTTCATAAAATCAGGATATGTTGTGTGAGTAGAATAATGCTGCTATGAATAGAGATTATAAACAATTCACCACTAGGTCTTAAAGTGAGAGATATAATTTTTGAAAGACACTGTGATAGGTTAATGCAAAACTTCAGGACATAAATACTAGGCATAGCTTTCCTTTGAGTAGTATTACAGATTGTGTGAAAAAGACCAACTACACAAATCTACCTACATCGCTCATTTGTCTCATGTCAGCACTTTTTTTATCTACATACGTCCTAGTCTGAACAAATCAGTCAGAGCATCCACACAGAAATTAAAGTTGTGTTAGTAAACTTACCAAAACAGTAGATGTTCAAATGATGACTGCTGTAATAGCCTTAGATATACGAGGTATATCTTGATTAGGATATAACAGCCTGACAGTTTATAAAGCTTCAGGACACCTTCCATGTGCCCAAACCATTAGGCAGCTTGAGCTGAGTTAACTAAAAGTTAGGTGTGGGCACCAAACCCTTCGGAGCTTTATGCCAACTGAGAGAGGGGGGCTGCAAGCCATTGCTAGAGAAAGACAAAAGATATATGTCCACACCCTTGCATACAAAAAGACATAAAAATAAGGGGTATAGAGGGAGGGAGTGGCTACTGCAGTAATAATCATTCAAACATATACTATTATGTTAAAGTTACTTAAACACCTGTACTATGTTCATCATATTGATCGCTGCTGCAGTACCCTTAGATATATGGGTAGATTGTCATAGCTTAAGATAATTGGAAGGAGGAAGGAAAAGGTCCAGGAAGAACCTCTGCAGAATGGTTCTGGCAAAGCCTGTTCTAGTCCTGGAAAAGGAATCTAGTTTATAGTGCATTGTAATTGTATGCACAGAGGACCATATGGCTGCCTCTAACACTTAGAGTCCAATCCTTTCCAAAAAACATAGAAGAAGCCAAGGTTCTGGTAGAGTGAGTCTTGACCCTGCCTGGAATAGTTTTCTTGTGATGGGAATAAAAAAAGGTAATAGCCAGCGGCAACTATTTGGAAATAGTCTGTTTTGACACAGGTTGTCCCTTCTTCTTATCTTCACAAGAAATGAACAACTGATCCAAAGTTTTGAAAGATTCTGTTCTGTTGAGATAGTACCTGAGCTGTCTGCACAAGTGTGTCTTCTACTCACTGAAGAGAGGCTTTGACTGGCATAATTCTCCTGTCCACCAACTCTTCTGGTATGTCCTCAACTGATCTCCAAAGCTCCCATTCACTGAGGCTTGCCAGGCTGCCACATACCAGAGTGCCTACAGGACTGGCACTTGTACTCTGACCCTGTGAGGATGTCTCTGGATGGGCAGACGATGATCTCTCCATAGCCTAGGGGGTATGTGACTCGACTGCTCCTGAGGGAATTTAAACTGTGCAGAAGAAAAAATAAATGGGAGTGAAGCAAAACAGCAAATAAAAAGAAACAAACAAGCAAAATAATTAATAAGGGAGAAAAATGGGGTGGGGAGAGACAAAACAGTCTGGACAGGTCTGATGAAGTTAACACTTGTTTAATGAAAGCGCTCACGTATTTATTTGTTAATTTGTGGATTTTACTATTAAAACATTTTTGGTTCCGTCATCACCTGTGTGATTTGTGCCTTGACACTCTGTCTGCCAGCACTTTTCATTTATTCAGTACCTGAATAACATAATATTCTGGAAAGCTGGATAACCGTTACAGTGTTGCTAAATATAACAGTGCTGATAAATATATCCAAAGGTTCTGCATGTATATTCTATTTCTCCTGAATAATATCACCTGAAACACCACAGGATTCATGAAGCTTGGCGCAAGGACGGCATTAGCCTTGCGTCGACTGTGCAGCATAGAGATGGCGCAGTAGCACCACGTGCATATTAATGAAGGCACGCTGCCATAATGGCCATGTGCATAAGATACGTGCACGAGTGCAGGGGGCATGTCCAAGCACTGCACAGAGGAGTGAACATGTCGGCTGCATACACGCAACCTAAAATGCTGACTAGTACACCCTGCCTCTAATAGTAATCACTCCTGTCAGTGTCCATGGGTACTGAAATGCATGCAAAGCATACAAGACAGTTTTGCGAACACCAAAATAAAAAGTAAACACAAAGGCATGTAGCTGAATATTGAGTCCCCGTCCCTCGAACAAATGACATTTAAAACCTTGTGCCCGTATTCCATTGTAGTGTCAATAGCTATACCAGGTGGAAGTGAAACGCATTGTGTTAGCACGCCAGTTGTTAAGCCTAGCCCGATGGTTAGGGTTACCACCTGTCCCACATTGTGAAGGACAATGCCCATCTAGGCAGTTGTGTCCATACCAAGAACATTATAAATGTCAAATGTCCTGTGATTGTAGGACATAATTATGCCCGATATTTTATGTAATAGTCCCATACAATACTTATTTCCATATGTAAAATACCTAAATGTTACAAGAAACAGAATAAGCAAGTAAATGAAACAGAATAAGCAACTAAACTGCTACAACAATAAGCTTATATTTAGGCATAAAACTAAAGTACTATCCTTTGTACTGACCATGGGTATGTGTTGGCCTGTAAAATCTGATGTGTGTCCCGAAAATGTCCCATCCTGGTCATATGAAAAGGCAGCAACCCTACCAATGGTCAGAGCAGTCACCCAATGTCTGCCCATTCGTGGTCCAAGTCGTCCTTGTCAGGACAGCCCAAAGATGAACTGGTATTACCTGGGTCTACCTACCATGTCATGAAAGATAAGTATTTGCATGTACCTGTGTGCGTGAAGTACAGCAAGTGGAAGATCAGAAATGCCAGGGTAGTCCTCACAACCATATTGGTACCAGAGATATGTAGTGTACGCAATGTGTTCTGTTGACTGTGCCATGGGCCATCAACCAGAGAAGGGATGGATGGTGTCTGTGGAATATGGGGGTGGGGGTGATGGGTAATGTAATAATTTGCCAAGGGGAGACTGGGTTGGATGCACAATAGGTGAACTGGAGGTGTACGAGGGAGCAGTGGGTGAATCAGAAAGATAACCAAAGAACAAATATTCACATCTGCAATACAACCTGACAGGCCATACTGTAGAACACAATCCCACAAACATATGAACAATAAAATGTGCGATACACATGTACAGAAACGTTACCGGCACATGCCCACATAATGGTCTGGCCTGAACTGAGCCTTCCAACCCCAACACACCTGGATACATAATTGAATACCCATCATCCCCTCCACAGCACACCACCCCCCCATCCTGAATGTCCACCAAAACCACCCATACTCGGGCTGCTAGCTAGGCGCAGCCATATCTGCACATAGTGACCCCTACTCATATCTAGTAGGCAGTTTCACCCTAGGCAGTCTCAGGATTGCAAACTATGTATCCCTTGCATGTATAATCCTACCTTATTTTCATAAAGCCAAAGGAATGGAGGTCATCAGTCCCCACAATTTTTGGATATCCCTCATGGGATATGTATCTGTTCTAAACATTAAAATTGGTGTCATGACACAATGTCCAGTCCTGTAGACATCTGGACACAAGTTGTATGAGCAGTAGTTGTCCACACGACTTCTCAGCCTCCAGCCGGTCCTGCAGAACTTATGACCCAGGATTAAACACCTGACTGTGATGCACGTCTCCCCATGTGCATTATCGGGAATATATACCTTACACAATCGCTAGGGGCAGTTGGATATAGGGTGATTAAGGCACTTTAAAACAAATGTAAGTAGGGTTACCACCTGTTCCACTTTGCGAGGAACAGTCCCTTTTTGGGCAGTTGTGCCCTGACCAAAAATAATACAATGGCAAATGTCCTGTGATTGTAGGAAATACTTATGTCTCATATTTCATGTAACAGTTGCATAAAACAGTTATTTCTGTATGTAAAATACTTAAATGTTACAAGAAATAGAATAAGCAACTAAACTGCTACAATAATAAGCTTTCATTTAGGCAAACAAGTAAAGCTCTAACCTTTGTACTGACCGTGGGTATGTGTCGGCCTGTAAAATCTGATGTGTGTCCCAAAAATGCCCCACTTTGGCCATTTGAAAAGGTGGCAACCCTAGACGTAAGTGGGTATGCAAGCGTGTATGTGCGACGATAAGTGGCGGTGATTCAACAATATGGGAAATGTAAATAAGCATGTAGGTGTATATGCATGTGTATGTACAGACCGATATATATATATATATATATATATATATATATATATATATATATATATATATATATATATGTAGATATGAAGAATGAACATGGTCACAATATAGCAGTCATAATGAATGTGAAGGGAAACAGCAACGGAACCCCCCGTAATATTTAGTGCTGTTATATATCAGGATGGCCAGAGGTGAGCACACCTCTGCATCCCCAACCACAGGTAGGACGTTAAAAGTGTGACTAATGATGTCCCCGTGCTAAGTCTGACTTTCAACTAGGTACAGGGCAGTCCTGGTCCCCAGTTGAACAAGCCTAAACCCAGATGACCACATGAACACCCTGACAATCAAATACACGTATGTGCCAGGACTATAGGATTTGGAGGTCTAAATATACTTTGAGTGAGTCAACATGCGGCAAGGGTCCAGAGCAGTAGGGAATGGTGCATGTGTAGTAGTGTGGTTTTCTCAACAGGAAAATGGATGCCTGCTGTGTTAGTCAAGTGTTGAGTCGTGTGTTCTTGTAACTGGGTATATATATAAATGAAGCAGAGCA